>NW_019154411.1:0-14884 GCF_002288905.1 Enhydra lutris kenyoni | reverse complement strand
CACACACGAAAATAGAGTCAAAATGGATGAAGGACCTCAATGTGAGAGAGGAATCCATCAAAATCCTTGAGGAGAACACAGGCAGCAACCTCTTCCTAAGAATATCACCAAAGGCAAGGAAAACAAGGGCAAAAATGAACTATTGGGATGTTATCAAGATCAAAAGCTTTTGCACAGCAAAGGAAACAGTTAATAAAACCAAAAGACAATTGATAGAATGGGAAAGATATTTGCAAACAACATATCAGATAATGGGCTAGTGTCCAAAATCTATAAAGAACTTAGCAAACTCAACACCCAAAGAACAAATAATCCAATCAAGAAATGGGCAGAAGACATGAACAGACATTTCTGCAAAGAAGACATCCAGATGGCCAACAGACACATGAAAAAGTGTTCCACATCACTCGGCATCGGGGAAATACAAATCAAAACCACAATGAGGTATCACCTCACCCCAGTCAGAATGGCTAGAATTAACAAGTCAGGAAGTGACAAATGCTGGCGAGGATGCGGAGAAAGGGGTACCCTCCTATGCTGTTGGTGGGGATGCAAGCTGGTGCAACCACTCTGGAAAAAAGAATGGAGGTTCCTCAAAAAGTTGAAAATAGAACTACCCTATGACCCAGCAATTGCACTGCTGGGTATTTACCCTAAAGAGACAAACGTAGTGATCTGAAGGGACGCGTGCACCCGAATGTTTATAGCAGCAATGTCTACAATAGCCAAACTATGGAAAGAACCAACAGATGAATGGATAAAGAAGATGTGGTATATACACAATGGAATACTATTCAGTCATCCAAAGAAATGAAATCTTGCCATTTGCGATGATGTGGATGGAACTAGAGGGTATCATGCTTAGTGAAATAAGTCAATTGGAGAAAGACAACTATCATATGATCTCCCTGATATGAGGAAGTGGAGATGCAACAAGGGGGGTTTGGGGGGTAGGAAAAGAATAAATGAAACAAGATGGGATTGAGAGGGAGACAAACCATAAGTGACTCTTAATCTTACAAAACAAACTGAGGGTTGCCAGGGGGAGGGGGGTCAGGAGAGGGGGGTGGGGTTATGGACATTGGGGAGGGTATGTGCTATGGTGAGTGCTGTGAAATGTGTAAACCTGGCGATTCACATACCTGTACCCCTGAGGATAAAAATACATTATATGTTTATAAAAAAATAAAAAATTAAAAAAAAAGAATGAAGCAGATAAAATTCATTGTTTTAGTTGCATTGTTTTGTAAACTAACAGGAAGAAAATATTGACCTGAAAGCCTGGGTGTGGGGGATGTTAGTCTCCACATAAGCTTAAGCAGTGGTCTGTATTTTCTTTCTGCTCCTACACAGTGCTCTGGGTGTTGTTGCTGTTGTTTAGACATCATTTATCACATTGTTATAGTCACTACTTTAGTTCTTTGTAAACAGAACACATAGAATATTAACAAATGAAAGAGCACAGGTATAAAGAATATTGTTCATTTATTTATAGTATTCTCTCTCAAGATTGTAAGAACTATGTTTCATTTATCTATTTTTTCAGCACCTGGCATAGTTATTGTCACACACTTTACACTGCATAAGTAATTATTGAATAAAAACATGCATACTTTGGATTTAGGTTGATTTTCAAAATTATGTAGAGCCTCAGAAGTCATTACTCTTAGGAATTATAAGCAAATGTCTAAGGTGGGCTCCATAAAGTTTTAGAGCTATCAATTATTTGACTAGTTTGTGATTTCTAAACAATATTTGTAATATTATAGATAATGCATCAATTTAAGGTTCCAAATTTGAGAGTGATATGAAGGAAAATCAGAAATGAGGAAGAGAATCTAGAGGAAATAGAAATGAAAAAAAAAAATGGGGTGCCTGCGTGGCTCAGTGGGTTAAGCCTCTACCTTTGGCTCGGGTCATGATCTCAGGGTCGGGGGATGGAGTCCTGATCCGGCTCTCTGCTCAGCAGGGAGCCTGCTTCCCCCCACCCACCTACCCCCATCTGCTTCTCTGCCGACTTGTGATCTCTGTCTGTCAAATAAATAAATAAAATCTTAAAAAAAAAAGAAATAAAAAAAAAAGTAAGATCAGATGAAACTATGACTTCATTATGGTATACCACGATTGTAGTTAAAAGGTAAATGAATATTGATGTATTTAGTCATTGATCCATCCATTCATTCAGGAAGCATAATGTCAAGCATTCAGCATTTGTTCTGGACATGGGAACTATGAGGAACAAGAGAGAGCCTGTCTTAGAGCTTAGGCTAGGATGGCTACAGTGAAAACTCAATAGAGGAGCATCAAATTTTGAGTGTAATGATCATGAGAGTGTGTCCCAGGCAAAGAGAAAAAGAGAAAAAGTTAAATTATGCTAAGAACCAGAAGCAAAAGATGCCATGTATTTGCAAAGAATTAAAGGTTGTTTACATGTTCTTTTGCATAGACTATAAATACTTACGTAGGAAAAATAAGTTTTTTTCTGAAATTTGTGAATATATATCAAACTGCATACTCAATTTCTCCAACTTTCAATAAGGTTTGGTTTCCTTCTTCTTCTTCTTCTTCTTCTTCTTCTTCTTTTTCCCTTTCTTTGTCTTTCTGTCTTTCCTTTCTTTCTCAAACAGTATCTGAGTTTTCTCACTTCTTAAGTAATGAGGGTTGAGTAGAATGCCCCATGGTTTGCATGACATATAAATATATATGTATTTATATTTAAACCTAAGTTTCTCACCTTGAATCTTATCATACATATACCAAATAATCTAATCTTTCTCTAAAGCATATGGCAAAAAAGACATAAACTGAGCTCAGTACAGTAAGACAAAGGCTAATGTGACAATCCACACCTGGGTAAGAGGGACCAGTAGTGATGAATCAAATTAGATTTTGTTATCGGAGCTCCAAGAAGTATTAAAACTATTTAGCTGGTTCTATGAAAGACCATAGCTCAAAGTCTGCTTTAAGTGACCTGATGTTTCATTTCTAAAGGTGTGATAGAATATGAGTGACTGTGCTATTGTACTAATCTAGGCCTTTTTTTTTTCCCCCTAATCTAGGCCTTTTACATCTAACCAATAACCTTGCTTCCTCACACTTTAAAACTCTTACCTTTATTCCATATGGTAAGCAATATACATAGTATATATATTCATATATGTATGAAATGGTGGACAAATATATATATATATATATATATATATATATATATATATAAAATGATTGTTCACTATATTATTTTGCAGATAATTTCAGACTGGTTAAAAACTCAGTACTTGATTTAATAGACTTCAATAAATAAGGTATTCATTCTAAATCACTAAATATTACATTGAGTAATTTCCAAAAAGGAAAATCTTAAAGTATAACAGGGTCATTGTGAAAGAATTTAATTTTGAAAGGAGTCCAGATCTCTCAACATAGTTTCCAGTGAAGAAGCAGTTATGGACAATGGACATTTCCAGTGGACAATTTCCAGTGGACAATGAAGCAGTTATGTTCAATGTCTAGTGATTCCAAAAATGGTACTACCATCTCATCATATGTATTCTAATAATGGTCCTTCCTGGACCATCCCATAGAAGAAGGGGTATAAAACAGACATCCCATTAACTTAATGAAATTTTTTGACAAACTTTTATATGATTATGACATGCATAATTTTTAACAAAGAGTGTTCTTGGTTTTCATCAGATTCCCCAAGGGGCCCATGATCCCCTGAATTAGTAACACTATTCTTAGGAATTAAACAGTCATTTCAAAATCAGATAGAACCTTTAAGGTATTTAAATTCAGATACCAACTCTTCCACTACAGATAAGCAGCCCGTGACAAAAGGTCATTGCCTGGTTTGGCTAACAAGGCCTCTGTGGAGGAAACTGTCTTCTACCTGCATATCATTCTTCTACCTATGTGGAGTACGATATTGAAACAAAGTGCCCAGCTTCCTTTATTTCTTTCTAAGCATCAAGATTTTATTTGAAAACATTAGACCAGAGATGATGGTACCAATGACTTAACATGATTTCAGTAATAGTCCTTAGAAATAGCTTATTTCCTAATTTGCTTTGCAATCTTGTGCTACAATGTGGAAGCTATATCTGCAGTATAAAGTAATAATACCTTTGCTGCTGTAAGCATCCAAGAGGACAGACACCTGAAAATTCCCCTTTGCCATTAAAGGTTTTCCTGATGTCCTAAAAGAGATAATATAGAACTCCTCAAAAGCCTAAATTATTAATGAGGGCACTGAGACTGAAAGAGAATCACTTCTATGCATTCTGTCTCTTGGAAATAAAAAGAAGGGATCCTAGAAACTCGTCACATGAGTCTGCTATATTAATAAACATTGAAAAATGTATATCAAGAGATTAATGAAAATATGTGTTCTTTATGTCTTTTTAGTTCAAATTTTGCCTTATTAAGAAAGAATAAATTAAATAAATCTTAGTATATAAAACTGTTTCTCTGACATGAATTAATTTTTTTTGTCCTTGAAGAAAGTTGTTTGATAGATGATTCATGTTAAAGGTCAAATTGTATCCCCCAAAAAGATATTGAAGTCCTAAATTTCAGAATTCTGTAGAGAATTCTACATTGAATACAGACTTCAGAATGCAAACTTATTTGGAAATAGGGTCACTGTAGATGTAATTAGTTAAAATAAATTCATACTGAAGTAGATGAGGTCACACTTAATTCAGTGTGGCTAGTATCCTTATAAGAAAACACAGAGACACAAACACAAGTGAGAAGGCCATATAAATACCAAGGCAGAAACTGAAGTGTTGCAGTTGCAAGCCAAAGAGTGTCGAGAATTATCCACAGTCATCAGAAAATAGAAGCATAGGAGAATTGTCCCTTGCAGGTTTTAGGGGGACTATGGTCTTGCCCACACATTGATTTCTAACTTTTCACATCTGCAACTGTGAAACAATACACTTCTGGATTTTTCTTTCATTCCTGTTGTTTCTAAGCTGTGCAGGTTGTCATACTTTGTTACAGCAGCCATAGGAAACAAGTAGAACTACCAAGAACTTCTAATTCAAATAAGTTTGAATCCTGTAAGTCTTTAAAATCCTATAAGTCTTTAAAAACAATCACTTGTTGCTGTTATTTTTTGTATTACAGAACTATGCAATCACAAAATAGGTCTACCCTATTTTCTTGATTAACTTAATATTGCTATTATTTACATTACAGCAGTAAAATTGTATATCAACAAAATAGTCTTATAAGTCATGGCTGTATATATTGAGAAAAATGTGCCAGAGACAGTTGTGTGATACTCAGAAAATAAAAAGAACAAGGAAGCAAAAATTCAAATGTCAAATATCAGTTTTGACTTGGGCACAGAAACATGAACAAGATATCCACTATGTTCTTTACTGTATTCATTTTGACTTTTAAATGGTATTTAGCTTCTAATTGCAAATATTTGCGGGGAACTTAAAATGTTGCATAAAAATATTTAAGTCATAAAACTGGCATTGTGCAAAGGTGCACCATAAATATTGCAGAAAGTGTTAAGAAACTCTGAAAATCCAATTTGTATTTAATATATTTCTCTTAGTTCTTTAAAGAGTTAAAATTATGTTCAAATTTTTTTATTAATTGAAAATCTGAGCTTAGAATTTTCAGGGTATAAAACCCATTGCAATTCTCTTTAAGCTACCTCTGAAAAGAAAACTAAAAGAACACCATAAACAGGATAGTTTTAAAATAAATGCTCTTTGTTGTGACTGGCTTTGGTGGAGAAGAAATAATTGGGTCATAATAAGTCATCCATCCATGTTGAGCTTACCACTGAATGGGTCATGAACCTTGTAAACCTTCTGTTCTTTCTCTTTTCTACTTTAAGCAGTTAAAGATCAAGGTGATTATCACTAGTAAAACCCACTCTCCTACTACAAATATATTATTGATTCATAGTTTCCCACAAAGTTTTTAAGGATAAAAAATGATTGAGGCTAAGGTGCCTTTGCTAGTTTGAGTGCCTACCCTGTGACAATTAAATGTGTGAAAGGATAGAGCTCTGGGCCTCTGATGAAATACAGCAGTCAGGGTGAAAAAACCGTTTTTCATTTAATAAACACTTCTGAAAGGCTTGTCACTGCACACTATATTTATAGGCACAGCTCAGATAGTCCCATTTTCTTCTGGTTCTGCTTCTATAAAACTTCTTTAATCAGCTGAAATTGGATGTGACTCTGATGTCATAAATCCCATAAAGGGGTCAGTTGAATGAGCCCCATTTCAGGGGCATCTACAGTATGTTTTATAGGTATTTTAATGAGAGATACTACTAGAGAGTTTTATACACTTTCCAAACTGGGGATATAGAAACATTCATTAGTGGAGCAATCAAGGACTCAAGGATTTCACAAAGAATCTGAAATATTAAAAATAAGATGTTTTAATTCTCCTTAACTGCTTCACTATACATTATATTTCAAATTTTATTTAAATTGCTTATTCTCTGGTTTATTCATGTTTACTACATTCCTTTGGTTTCACAGGAGCCATGCTTGTGAAAGTTCTTCTGGGATATTTTGGAAGGAAACCTAGACGTAAGTCCTTCTGGTTTAAAGAAACTCTGAAATCAGAAAAGCATTGGTCTCCCTAATAGCTTTCTACATATTTAAGTCTATCCAATTTCTCTAGTTTTAATCTCAGCCGTGAAACAATAGAAGATGTAGAACAATTTTTCTTTTAGTAGAAAAAATAGTTTTATAATGTGTCTCAATAAAGACTTTTTACTTTGTGTACTATTATAGTGAATATGGATTACTCTAGGAGAGAAATGACTTCATAGAAAGTTCTTCCTGACCCACTTGTATGAAGCCAGATCATTTTAGGCTGGGTCAGTCAGTGAACAAGACTGTATTGTTTGTAGGCTGTGGCATCAGATAGCAAAAATGTTTTTCCAGAGAAAGAAATGGGGATACTTTATTTAGCACATCTGATCCTTTTTATTTCATTACATGAAATGGGGCAATGCATCCTCATCAGGGTAGTATAAAGGATATATCATCTATCTGTCATCTATCTAATCTGTCATCATCTATTATCTATCTTTCATCTATTATCTATCTATCATCTTTCTATCATCTGTCATCATCATCAATCTATGTCATAGCATAGACTATAACATTTACTACAGTTAAAAATTTTCTACTAATTATATTAACTATGCTATATTTGAGAGCTGTAAAGACCAGATTCCAATTCTCATCACAAGGGGAAAAAAACATCTTTTTTTTTTTTTTTTTAAAGATTTTATTCATTTATTTGTCAGAGAGTGAGAGAGAGAGAGGGAGAGATCACAAGCAGGCAGAGAAGCAGGCAGAGACAGAGGGAGAAGCAGGCTCCCTGCCGAGCAAGGAGCCCGATATGGGACTCGATCCCAGGACGCTGGGATCATGACCTGAGCCGAAGGCAGCCGCTTAACCAACTGAGCCACCCAGGCGTCCCGAAAAAACATCTTTTAATTTTTGTAACTATATGAGATGATGGATATTTTATTGATGTATAATTAGCATGCAGTGTTATATTAGTTTCAGGTATACAACCTAATGATTCAACAATTCTATATATTACTCAGTGCTCATCATGTTAAATGTAGTTACCATCTGTCACCAAACATTATTATAATTTTATTGACTTTATTTCCTGTGCTATTCTTTTCACCTCTGTGATTTCTTTATTTTGTAAATGGAAATTTCTATCTCTTAATCACCTTTATTGATTTCACCTCTCTTCCCACCTACTTCTCTGGAAACCATCAACCTGTTCTTTGTATTTAAGAGTCCGTTTATGTTTGTCTCTTTTTTTCTTTGTTCATTGTGTTGTTTCTTAAGTCTATATATGGGTGAAATCATGCTGTATTTGCCTTTCTCTGACTTACTGTGCTCAACCTAATACCTTCTAGGTCCACCCACATTATTGCAGTTGGCATTATCTTTTATATATACACACACATTTCTCACATACACACACACACACACACACACACACACACCCCACATCTTATCTTCTTTATTCATCTGTTGATGTACATGTGAGTTGCTACCATATCTTTGCTATTATAAATAATGTTTCCATAAATGTAGGGGTGCATGTCTTTTCAAATGAGTGTTTTCTTTTTTTTTTCTGAGATACCCAGTAGTGGAGTTATTGGACAATATGGTATTTCTATTTTTAACTTTTTGAGGCAACTCCATACTGTTGTCCACAGTGGCTACACCAATTTGCTTTCCCTCCAATAGTTCACTGGGGTTCTTTTTTCTCTATATCCTTGCCAATCATTGTTATTGTCTTTTTGATTCTCTGTTGTGTTTCAATTTGCATTTCCCTGAATTAGTGATGTTGAGCATCTTTTCATGTGCCTATTGGCCCTCTGCATGTTTTCTTTGGAAAAATGTTTTCAGGTTCTCTGCCTATATTTTAATTGGCTTATTTGTGGGGGTTTTATTTTTTATTTTATTTTATTTTTGGTGTTGTCTAAGTTCTTTATATATTTTAGATATTAACCCCTTATCAGATATATCATTTACAAATTTTTTTCCCATTCAGTAGGTTACTTTTTATTTGTTGATGGCTTCCTTTGCTATGCAAAACCTTTTATTTTGGTGTAGTCCTAATCATTCAATCTTTGCTTTTGTTTCTCTTGACTCAGGAGGCATATCTAGAAAAATGTGACTATAGTTCATGTTTAAGAGACTACTGCCTGTTTTCTTCCAGAAATTGTATGGTTTCAGGTCTCACATTTAGGACTTTAATCCATTTTGAGTTTATTTTTGTGTATGGTGTTAAAAAGTAGTCCACTTTCATTCTTTTGCAGATAGCTATCCAGTTTTCTCAGCACCTTTTGTTGAAGAGACTCTTCCCCATCACAAATTCCCATCTCCATTGTCATAAATTAATTGACCATATAACTGTGGGTTTATTTGGGGCTCTTTATTTTGTTCTGTTGAGCTCTGTGTCTGTTTTTGTGCCAGTACCATACTGCAATAATTATACAGTTTAGTAATATATCTAGAAATCTGGGCTTGTGATACCTCTAGCTTTGTTCTTTCTCACGATTGCTTTGGCTATTTGGGATCTTTTGTGGTTCCATCAAATTTAGTATTATTTGTTCCAGTTCTGTGAAAAATGCTGTAATGTGTTGCTAGGGTTTGCTTTAAATCTGTAGATTGATTTGGGTAGTATGGATATTTTAACAATATTGGTTGTTCCAACCCATCGGCATGGAATAGTTATCCATCTGTTTGTGTTGTCTTCAATTATTCTCATTGATGTTTTATAGTTTTCAGAGTACAGGTCTTTCACTTCAGTGGTTAAGTTTATTCCCAAGTATTTTATTTACTTATTTTATTTATTTATTTTTTTTGTGTGATTGTAAATGGGATTCTTTTTTTTTTTTAAGATTTTATTTATTTATTTGACAGAGAGAGAGAGATCACAAGCAGGCAGAGAGGCAGGCAGAGAGAGAGGAGGAAGCAGCCTCCCTGCTGAGCAGAGAGTCGGATGCGGGGCTCGATTCCAGGACCTGAGATCATGACCTGAGCCGAAGGCAGAGGCTTCAACCCGCTGAGCCACCCAGGCGCCCCAATGGGATTATTTCTTAATATCTCTTTCTGCTATTTCATTTTTAGTCTATAGAAATGCAACAGATTCCTGTATATTAATTTTGCACCTTGTGACTACTGAATTTATTTATCATTCTAGTAGTATTTTGGTGGAACTTTAGGGTTTTCAATATATGATATCATATCCTCTGCAAATAGTTAAAGTTTTACTTCTGTGCCAATTTGGGTGCATGTTATTTCTTTTTCTTGTTTAATTGCTGCAGCTAGGACTTCCAGTGCCATGTTGAATAAAAGTGTTGAGAATGGACATCCTTATCTATTCCTGATCTTAGAGAAAAAGCTTTCAGTTTTCCACCAAGTGTGATGCTAGCTGTGGGTTTGCATATATGACCTTCATTGTGTTGAAGTATGTTCCTTTAAAACCACTTTTTTGAGAGTATTTATCATGAATTAATGTTATATTTTATGAGGTGATTTTTCTGCATCTATTGAGATGGTCATATTTTTATTCTTTCTCTTGTTAATATGATGTATTACTTTGATTGATTTGTGATTACTGAAACTTCTTTGCATCCCTATAATAAATCCCATGTGATTGTGGTGAATGATTTTTTTTTTAATGTATTGCTGAATTCAGTTTGCTAATATTATGTTGAGGAATTTTGCATCTATGTTCATCAGAAATTTTGGCCTATAACTTTTTTTTTTCCTGTAATGTTTTTGTCTGGTTTTGGTCAAAGCTTTGGAGAATAAATGTGGAAACTTTCCTTCCTCTTCTATTTTTTGAAATAGTTTGAGAGGAATTGGTACCATTTTTTTGAAATGTTAGGTAGACTTCACCTGTGAAGCCGTCTAGTCCTAAACTTTTGTTTGCTGGAAGGGTTTTTTGTTTTTGTTTTTTGATTTAATTTTATTCCTAATAATTAGTCTATTCAGATTTTCTATTCCTGATTTAGTTTTGGGAGGTTATATGTTTTTAGGAATTTGTCCACTTCTTCAAGGTTGTCCAGTTTACTGGCATGTAATTTTTCATAATATACTCTTATAATCCTCTGTGTTTCTGTGGTACAAATTGCTATCTCTCCTCCTTCATTGCTGATTTTCTTAAATTAATTAACTAATTAATTTACTTTTAAGATTTTATTTATTTATTTGACAGACAGATCACAAGTAGGCAGAGAGGCAGGCAGAGAGAGAGGGGGAAGCAGGCTCCCCACTGAGCAGAGAGCCCGATTCAGGGCTCAATTCTAGGACGCAGGGATCATGACCTGAGCTGAAGGCAGAGGCTTTAACCCGCTGAGCCACCCAGGCACCCCTTCGTTGCTGATTTTTGAGTCTTCTCTTTTTCTTGACGAGTCTGGCTTAAAGTTTATCAATTTTATCTTTTCATAAAACCAGTCTGGTTTCATTGATCTTTTCTGTTTTTTAAGTCTTTATCTCTACTCTTTTACCTCCCCTGCAATTATATTTTGATATTATAATTGACCTCTTATATATTTGATAAGAAATTATAGTAAATATAGTTATTTTCAATACTTTTTTTTATACTATAATTAAGTGGCTAAAACACCATCATATTACAGAAACAGAATTTACTGACTAGAATTACTTTTATCATTGTGTTGTATGTTATCATATGTTTTCATGTTAATAATTAAAATCTTTTCATTTCAGTTTGAGCAACTCCTGTCAGCCTTTCTCAAGGAAGGTCTGGTGGTAATGAAATTCCTCCACTTTTCTTTATCTGTGAAGATTGTTATTTCTCCTTTATTTCTGAAGGATAAATACTAGAGTGTTCTGAGTTGGATTTTTTTTTTCTTTCAACAGTTAAGCTTTCTCTATAAATCCACTGTTGGTTTAAAGGAGTTTCCTGTGTAGGTTACACTCATTTTTTACTTGCTGCTTTTAGTATTCTTTCTTTATCTTTGATTTTTATCACTCCTCTTTTCTCCTTTTACTCTGGAACTCTAATGATTCTGATAGTTGGTCACTTGACTTTGTCCCATAGATTATAGTCTTTCTTCACTACTTCTTAATTTTTATTTATTTCTTAATTATCTATTATCTTTTTTTTTTCCTACAGACAGGGTTATTTCAAGTTTTTCTCTTCTAGCTCACTAATTCCATTTTCTGTTTGTTCTGTTTTGCTGTTGAAGCTCTCTAGTCTATTTGTCATTGCACTTATTGAGTTCCTCAACTCCAGAATTTCTGTTCATCTATTTTATGATTGACTACCTCTTGTTAAATATCTCATTTTGTTCATATATTGTTTTCCTGATTTCATGAATTATCTTTCTGTGTTTCACTGTAGCTTGTTGAGTTTCCCCAAAATAGCTATTTTGAATTCTTTGTCAAGCACCTGACAGGATTTTATGTATTTGAGTTTGATTACTTAAATACCACTGATATTTCTTTGGTGATGTTATGTATTTTTTTTTTATTTTTTAAATTTTTTAAAATTCAAGTTAGTTAACATACAGTGCAGTATTTTTTTTTAAACTTTTTATTTATTTATTTTTAATTCAAATTAGTTAACCTATAGGATAGTATTGGTTTTAGGAGTAAAATTTAGTGATTCATTTCTTACATATAGCACCCATTGCTCATCCCAACAAGTGCTCTCGTTAATGCCCATCACCCATTTAACCCAACCCCCTGCACCTTCCCTCTAGTAACCCTCAGTTTGTTCTCTATAGTTAAGAGTATCTTATGGTTTTCCTTTCTCTCTGTTTTTATTTTATTTTTTCCTTCCCTTCCCCTATGTTCATCTATTTTGTTTCTTAATTTCCACATTTGAATGAAATCATATGTTTATCTTGCTCTGACTGAATTATTTTGGTTAGCATAATATATTCTAGGTTTGATATCATGTGTTCTTGATTCTTCATATTTGTTGGGGGTTTTGTGTTGCTGTACCATATTTGAGGTAGCAGTCACCTCTTCCAATATTTACTAGTTGCCTTCAGGTCAGGATTACTTTTAGTTGGCACTATTTATATCTTAGGGGCTTTCTTCAGCCTTGTACAAATACAGTTGCTCCACATCACTTCTTCAGTCTTTTGAGAATTCTTAAGTTTGTATGTCTTCTCCAGATCTTATAACTCACCAAGCTGACTTCTGGGGACCTATGTTTTGGTTTTTATGAGGTGGAACTACAGCTCAGGTTTATGGTTTTTCCTTTGCCTGCAGACCCTGACCTGTTAACTGCATGCAATTCTTGTCTCTGGAGATCACTCCTACCATTACACTAAGGAGGATGCATAATATCCCAGCCATAAAGTGGTTGGGGGTATAGATTTAATATTTATGGCATTGGGGTGCCCACACATTGGGTCAGGTAGATACTTGGATGAAGTTTTTGCAGTGGCTTGTGGGTGGGCTTCCTCTTGGAGTTCTGAGTATAGTCAGCAGGAATCAGTTCACTTTAATGTCCTTTGATGTTCTCGTCAGTTAATCCCTTTCCTTCCCCAGCCATAGAATTCCTGTCTCAATACTCTGGATGTTGAGGAAGAGAAACAAGTTTCTCCAGCAGCATCCTTCACACCTGGGGAAGCTGGGCACTCACTCACCACTTTCCCTTTTCCTTTCCCTCATGGGAATTGTCCTTGCTAATTCATCCCTGTTCTCTGCCACCTTGGGGTGGACTTGGCACTGGCAAAGTTTCTCTAACTTTCTCAGTGCATCCAAACTCATATATAGTACTATATTTCTATATTCAATCTCTCCTCAGGAATTTTGGATTTCTACAAAGGCTCTGTCATCTTTGGGTGTTTGCCTAAGTCAGCACTTCTTAAAAAGATGGTGTTTGCCATCCTAGCCAAAAGAGGGGCTAGGATGGCACTGGCTTCTCCTAGTTGTACAGCCATGCGGAGGTCTATCTGCTTAATACAGATGCACAGGTTTGCAAGACTCCTGTCCAGCCCCTTGGCTTATGTTTCTAAATACCACAACTTGCACAGAGGCACTTTTATTCATGGATGAATACTAAATTTTAGTTGTTAGAGGGGAAAACAACTACATTTTAGTTGTTTTCTAAACTGGAGGGAAATCTTATGCTGCCATAATGCTGATGTAACTTCCAACATGATGGCTGTCTTTAGAAATAAATTAAAAAAAAAATTCTTTTAACATGCCCTGGTATTATCTAACAGGATGATTATACATATTTAAATAAATTTTATGAGTTTAACAATGCTATATTTTATTATTAAAGAAGGCTAGAGAAAGTTCCAGGTCTTTTTTTTTTTTTTTTAATTTTCCTTTTGAGTCTAACTCTCTATGATGCTTACTAGGCAGAAGATTTGAAACCTCTAGGAAAAAATAGTCATAAATGTGATTTTTTAAAATAGGTAGAATGCTGTTTTCTGGTACTGGTAATTATTCTGTTGTGAGGTTCTAGTCCTAGATAATGAAAGAGACACAAAATCTAATTACACTTCCTCCTCTGTTTAGAAATCTTACTAATACTTGGATATGGGGGGAAAAGGATGTGATTAATGCTAGGCTACAAGGGAATTTCTATAACAAAATCTTACATTAATTTTGTAAAAGAAAATTACCTCAAAGTCAAATAAGGTCCCTGACTCTGACTACTTTGAAATTGTTTGTAAACTTAAATGTCTGCTGATTCACAGATGGCAGAAAATTTCCTTGTTTGTGTTCTCAACATAGAGTTGGAGCTTCATCCTTTTAAGATATGACTTGTTCATGAGACACTTGCATTTAGGCACTATACTTGTCACCTTCATGACACAGAGTGGTAATTGATTTTTTTCTCTTGGCTCATTGACAAACCTTTATTATGGACATGAAGAATTAGTTTGTTTCTATTAGTAGCAATAAATGTTTTAGGGAAGCTGTAACAGGTGGAAATTTGGTTCAGCTCAACTCTTATTTTGGACCATTCTTCCCACCTGGTTCGAGGTGGGGAAGTAGCCTACCTTTCTTTAGGGAGTATTCAGGCTATCTCAAGAGAGGTTCTGTTTCTTCCTCTCCCATTGCCTGCCACTCTGCTTACTTGTGGTCTCTCTCTTTTTTTTTTTAATTTTTAAATTTTATTTTTTATAAACATATATTTTTATCCCCAGGGGTACAGGTCTGTGAATCGCCAGGTTTACACACTTCACAAGCACTCACCATAGCACATACCCTCCCCAATGTCCATAATTCCACCCCCCCTCTCCTAACCCCCCTCCCCCCATCAACCCTCAGTTTGTTTTGTGAGATTAAGAGTCACTTATGGTTTGTCTCCCTCCCAATCCCATCTTGTTTCATTTACTCTTCTCCTACCCCAA
>NW_019154410.1:0-32593 GCF_002288905.1 Enhydra lutris kenyoni | reverse complement strand
TTTGGGGATCAGGGTACTGCTGGCTTCATAAAACCAGTCTGGAAGTTTTCCTTCTGCTTCAATTTTTTGAAACAGCTTCAGGAGACTAGGTATTATTCCTTATTTCAGTGTTTGGTAGAAATCTCCAGGGAATCATTCAAGTACTGGGCTCTTGTTTTTTGGGAGGTTTTTGATCAATGCTTCAATCTCGTTACTTGATATCATTCTATTCAGCTTATCAATTTCTTCCTGGTTTAGTTTTGGAAGTTTACAGATTTCCAGGAATGCATCCATTTCATCTAGGTTGTTTAACTTATTGGCATATAACTGTTGATAATAACTTCTGTTGATTGTTTCTACTTCCTTGATGTTAGTAGTGATCTTTCCCTTTTCATACATGATTGTATGAATTTGGGTCTTCTCTCTTTTCTTTTAGAATAGTTTGGCAAATGGTTTGTTGATCTCATTGATTCTTTCAAAAAACCAGCTTCTGTATCTCTAGTTTCTATGTCATTGATCTCTTCTCTAATCTTGATTATTTCCCTTCTTGTTTGTGGAGTTGGCTTAATTTGTTGTTGATTCTCCATTTCTTTATGGTGTAAAGACAGCTGGTATATTCTAGATTTTTCAATTTTTTTAGGGGAGGCTTGGATGGTTATATATTTCCCCCTTATAACAGCTGCCTTTGTTGTATCCCATATGTTTTGTACGGAAGTGTCTTCATTCTCATTGGTTTCCATGAATTGCTTAAGTTCTTCTTTGATTTCCTGGTTGATCCAAACCTTCTTAAGCAAGGTGGTCTTTAGCTTCCAGGTTTTTGAGTTCCTTCCAAACTTTTCCTTGTGATTGAGCTCCAGTTTCAAAGCATTGTGATTTGAGAATATGCAGGGAATAATCTCAATCTTTTGGTATCAATTGAGCCATGACCTGAGACCCAGTATGTGGTCTGATCTGGAGAATCTTCCATGTGCACTCGAGAGGAATGATTATTCTATGGGTTGAGGGTGGAATGTTCTGTATATATCTATGAGGTCCATCTGGTCCAATGTGTCATTCAATGCTCTTGTTTCTTTATTGATTTTCTGTTTGGTTGATCTATTACTGAAAGTTACATGTTAATATCCCCTACTATTAATGTATTCATATCAGTATGACTCTTTATCTTGATTAATAGTTGTCTTATGTAATTGGCTGCTCCCATACTGGGGGCATAAATATTTACAATTGTTAGATCTTCTTGGTGGATAGACCATTTAACAATAATGTAGTGTCCTTCTGTGTCTCTGACTAGAGTCTTTACCTTAAAATCTAATTTATCTGCTATGAGAATCGCTACCCCAGCCTTATTTTGAGGCACAATGGATGAAAAATTCTTTACTATAACTTCACTTTCAGCCTGGATGTACCCTTAGGTTCAAAATGGGTCTCTTGCAGACAACATATAGATGGGTCCTGTCTTTTATCCAATCTGCAACCCTGTGCCATTTTATGGGAAAACTTAGGGCATTCACGTTGAGAGTGATTATTGAGAGAGACTTTTTTATTGACATCGTGTTACCTGTGAAGTCTTTGTTTTTATAGATTGTCTCCATAAATTTCTATTCAATGATATTTTTGTTTTTTTTTTCCTCTTTTACAGAACCCCCTTAATATTTCTTGTAGTGCCAGCTTGGTGGTCACATACGTTTTTGAACCTTGCCAGTCATGGAAGCTCTTTATCTCTCCATCCATTTTGAATGTCAGTCTTCCTGGATAAAGTATTCTGGGCTGTATTTTCTGCTCATTTAATCTCCTGAATACATATTGCAGGCCTTTTCAAGCTTGCCAGGTTTCTGTGGACAGGTCTGATGTTATTCTGATGGGCTTTTCTCTGTAAGAAATGAATCTCTGCCCCCTAGCTGCTTTCAGGAACTCCTGTCTACAATTATGATTCATCAGTTTCACAAGCAGGGGTTTTGAGGTCTTTCTAGATTCTATAATCTTGGGAGGAGACCTTTCTGCCTCTAGTAAATGAATGCTGGCTCCATTCTCCAGGTTGGGATAATTTTCATGGAGAATTTCTTCAACTATATCCCCTAGCCTACTTTCTTTCTCCTCCCCTTCATGGATTCCAATAATTCTGATGTTGGAATGTTTTATGGCGTCATTTATTTCCCTAATTCTGTTTTCATGGCTTCTAAACTGTTTGTTCCAGGCTTCCTGCTAATCCTTTTTCTCTATCAGTGTGTCCTCTAGATCACTAATCCTATCTTCTTACTCAATGACCCTAGCTGTTAGAGAATTTAGATTAGATTGGATCTCCTTGGGAGCATTGTTAACATCATCCCTGGTGGCTTTCCATACTGCCCTAATCAATTCCATTTTGTCATCAATGGCTTTCTCCAACCTAGCCATTGCCTGGATAATTGTTAGCCTGAATTCTCTTTCCCACATACTGTTTATGTCCATATCCAATAGCTCTGATGGAGAGGGCACAGTCTCTGAATTTTTCCTCTGTTGGGCATTCCTCCTCCTAGTAATTTGGGGAGAATTGGCTGAAGGGATGTGTAACTGAATGTATCAACAGGGGTGCATGCAAAGTGCACTCAGAAACACTTCTGAGCTCTAGGGTGTCCCCACCAAAAAGAAAGAAAAAGAAAGAGCGAGCGAGCGAGAGAGAGAGAGAGAGATACAGGGAAAAAAATGAAAAAAAAAAAAAGAGAGAGAGAAGACCCAGCCTGAATGGGCCCCAAAGGTAAGATTTTAAAAGTATACAAACAGAAATAGACAAACAAAAAGAACAAAAAAAATAAATGACAAGAAAAAAAAAAAAACACACAGCCAAAATGAACCCCAAGTATAAGATTCATATACTACCAGAGCAAAAACAAATACACACAACCAGTGACAGAAGAAAAAGATGGGAGGGTGGTTATAAATTCTCTTTATCTTTAACGAAGATATATCTTGATATCTTTGGACTCAACTTTCCTGAGATAAAGGGGTATTAAGCTGGTATATATATAGGGGTAGCATTGACTTGGGAAGGGGATTGCCTTGAAGCATATCTCTATATGAATATTAAAAAAATAAATAAAATAAAATAAATAGGAATGCATAAGAAAAGCATGGGTAATGTTTCAAAAAAGTTCAATTTAATAGGTTATTATGGAATTTGTTGTACTGAACCTCTCATTTTGATGGTAAATAGGTTAAAATATTTTAAAAATTGAAAAGAACGAGAACAGTGGGAACAAATTAAAAATAAAAGTTGTACCTATGAGGTAGTGGTGTTTTTCCTCTTGATTTTGTTTTTATTTTTGTTTTGTTTTTTGGCTGGATTTCTGAGGGAGGGGCCTGCCACTTGATTTTTCTGTCAGTCTTGCTAGAGTTCAGTCCTCCTACCCCCTATCAAGGGTCTGAGCTCTGAGGAAACAGGTTTTTCAGGCTTTTGTTCTCTGGAGGGTTTTTTTTTTTTTTTTCTCTCATTGGTGCCTTTTGGCTGTGTTTTGGAGGCTTAGAGGAAAGCAAACTGCACCCAGACCTCCATTGCAGAGAGAAGCCTCAGTCTGTTCTCCTGTGGGTGCTCCAGAGCACATAAATTTCCCCTCTGCTACCTTAGGGCCCGTCCCCAGCCATGGTCTCAGGAGTCAGAGGAACTCTTGCTTTTACCCAAAACCACAAGAAGTACTAGTCCAGAGAGCTGGCTTCCAGCGGCTGCCTCCACTGCCCTGCCTGGGCAGGTCCAGACCTCCAGAGAGGTCCAAACCAGAGATAGCCCACTGAGATTTTCACTCTGGTCTGAGCTGGGATTGTTCAGATTCACTGGGTCCTAGAGAGCACTGGCTAGTGCGTGTGCAGACCTCTTTTAGAGGAGGGTTTTTTGTTGCTGGCCCTACTGTTTGCACATGCAGAGTGCAAAAGGATATGGTTCTAGAGAGTGCCAGCTGGCATCCACAACAGACTTTCTCATGTGCACCACCACCCAGACGCTCTTCCACATGCCAGCAGCTCAGGGACCAAGGCCTGGCTTCTTTGCTACACTGTTTCTGGCTCAGCAAAAGCAGAGGCCATCCTGTGTCCCTGGGCTTAAGCCTCTGTCCCTAACTGCCCGATTCCACCAATTTCCCTTTAAGATCTTCTCCTCTTTTTGAGTGTTTGCAACCAGATTCCAAGTTAATCCTGGTCCCCAATCACAAGGCACTCTCGTATTGCGGTATTACTTTCTAATGGATCACTTTTGGAGGCTCCCTCCACCTTTTGTTTGTCTTCCAACATCAGTCGGATATTCCCACTCCACTTTACCTGTCCACTGGCATCTTCTGCCCCCTTAGAGATCCAGAAGTGTATAATTCTAATCTCAGGCTGATTTCATGGGTAATCAGAGTTCTTTGGTAGATAATCAGCTCACTTTATTGGACCTGTTGAAACAGCACCTCCTACTTCTCTGCCATCTTGTCTCTACCCGATAAGAAAGACAGAATCCTCAAGCAGACTCTGCCCTATGTATGCAGCCCAATGAGGACCTCGATCTCAGGATGCTGAGATCATGACCTTACCAAAACCATGACTCTTGGGATTCAGCAAAGGAACCACTCAGTCACATGACTATTTTAATGTCTGTGGGCCCTCTTGTTACACCTCGTGCCATAATTCACTGGGATCTTGGGGGATTGGTCTGTGTTTCAACCCCTAAACATCCTGGGGTCTATAGCACTGTCTCATGGATCCTCTGTTTCACCTAAGGGGCAAAAATGGCTCACCAATGAAGAGGAGTGAGACCAAAGTGCTATGGGCAAATGGGGTCAACCTGATAGAGAAGCAAACAACTCATCTGGTGCCACTCCTAGATAACCTCACCTAGGTTGACATATTCCTGGGTTCATACTGAGCCTTTGCCACCACCCAAGAGGTGCTGGACCTCCTGTTTTCAATGTGAGCATGCTGCCCCTAGCTGCCCAGTGGGATTTGACCATGGCCTCATTGTGAGTTTGGCAATGTCCCAAAACTTCCCAAGCATCGGTTTTCTCCTCTGACTGGGGCAGAGTTATTTTAAGGACTCAGTGGGGTTTTGAAGGGAAAGTTCAGATGGGTACCTGGGGCTGTGCAATGGTCTGCTAGACAGGCTGTGTTTGTACTCATTTAACATTGTTCTGCTTGTCATGATGAAGCCACTGCCCTATGCCTCATTATCATGATGGTATTGATCCAGGCTGTTTGGCCATTTAAAAGGAGATCTGAGACTCTATCTGGGGTCTATGCCTGGGAAAAACCATAGCAGGAGTCCCCAGGTGTAAGCAGTGGGCCCAGGTAGATGCAGATATCTGTGATGGGCTGGGTAGGGCCCTTTCATTTAGCAAGCATTCAGAAAGCCCCACTCAGCACAGGGTCTCCTCTAGGAGCTGACTGTGAACCCTGCACAGAGCAGACAGCACCCTAGGACTCCAGACTAGTCAGGATTCAGACAGTGACACTGGACACGATGACAGGTAGCATCCACAGGACATTTCATGGGATGCTCCCTGGCCTCCTCTAGAAATGCTTGCATTTTCTCCAATTATGATGAGGTCGGCAGAGTGCAAGAGCAGCGGCATATGGGAGTGAGCTTTGGCTGATGAAGAGGACCTCCTCCCTCCCCCAGGGCAGCCAGGTGACTATGAGTTGGAGGGATACTTGGACCCTCATCCCAGACATCTGTGATTCCTCCTTTAAGATAAAGGTCTGAGAGTTTCTTCTGGATAAAGGAAAGAGCCCAGGGGAGCTATGGCTGTCAGCATTGTGACAGAGTGGATGGGGCTGTGGGACAGCTTTAGCCCCTAAAAGAGTTATTGAGAACCCAGCCTCCTCCTAGCCCTGACTCTCCTTCAATCCTAGGACCCAGAACAGAGGTTGTGGGAACCATCACACTCAGCAATCTGTTAGACTCTGAACATTGGGTACTCACAGGTTTCTTAGGAGACACAGTGAGTTCTCAGGGACCAAACATTGCACACACTGTGGGAGATTAGTGTCAGTGGAAGGAGACCCACTAGTGGCACCTAGTGTTAGAGACAGAAGTTGGGCACAGGAGGTAATGCTTGAGGTACTGGAAGGGTACTGGAAATGCCTGGCTAGAGACAGAGTCCCTTTGTTCCCTCCTTGGTTGGATGCTCACAGAACAGTGGTGTGAGCAGTGAGGGTAATGCAGAGGCCGGACACCACCCCTCACTGGGCACATGCAGTTGAATTCAAGTGGCTAGTGGGCAAGGAGACAGACTGAGGAGTATACCCATCTCCCCTGGGAAGGACAGATGTGCTCACACCATTGATCAAGGACTTACACTCATTTTTTTGGCTTTTTGCCAACCTGTTATCTGAGACCAGGCCTATTTCAGGCATGACTGCCAGATCACAGGTGGACAAGGACTAGGACTGGTCTCTGAAAGGACCTGGAAGACCAGGGACCCAGGTTTTCACTGGGGTTTCCTGGGATATTGGTTTGGGAGGGTGCCCTGTCCTCTGACTCCTCTGCCACACTGTCTATCCCTACAGCCATTTCCTCCATCTTGACCACATGGCTAGAACAATAGCCTGAGGATTTTGTCCAGTCCCCAGAATTTCCAAGCCTGAATATGCTGTTGGTATACCTGGGCCTCAATATGTCAGCCTCAGATTTGGAGCGCCGTGCCCAGCTTCTGCTCTTACAGCTGCTACAGCTTGAGCCCACGGAGCCAGAGTCTGGCAGTAAGAAGTGCTGGTCTTACTGATGTGTGCCTGTGGAGGGGACTGGGTGGGACACACTGAGCAAGACTTCATAGAGTGCAGTTGGGCTGAGAGGAGTGAGTAGTCTCAGATCCCTGTCCCCGTGGTCTTTAGTCAGGGAGAACGCCCAGGGATTGGTTCTTGGACACAACCAGAATCGAATGGTGGAAAAAGTTTCCTTTATTTAGAAGGTACATGGGAAGTCAATCATGCTGATGATATTGTCTCTTCATGGAGCTATAAAACTAGGACCCAAGCAGGATCCTGAGCCAGCTCAGGAATTCGGCCCAGCTCCCAATGAGGTACCCGCTGTATCATCAGAGACAAAGCTGGCCCACTCCATCCGTGGTGTTAGAGCTCACCCCTCAGCAAGAACAGTGGTGCCACCTCCCCTATTGGGTCCAGTGCAGTTGGTAGTCAGGGCTCTAATTCACTCTCCTGAGATGAAAGATTTATCAGCCTCTTTGCCAAACCTGGTGGTCCAGTGGGGTCAAGCTCCTACTCTTGGGGTTCCTGAAGGGATCAATCCAGCAGTGGTCTCAGTGGAATAACCAGCCTCAACCCCCAAGCAGTAGCTCATACTGGCTGGATCCCCACGGATGTATTCCCCTTCCCTGTATTTGCCCTCCATGTAATTTTTATGTTTTGTATACACCTGCATAATGGCTTAATAGATTTTGCACACTAAATGAAGTAGAATTTGAGTCTACATAGAAGTTTACTCTGATCCTTTTCAATGGTAAATCGAGGTGCCTTTACGTACATTAAGAGTGTTGCACAAGCATTGACTTGTAGAACATTTCCATCACAGAGAATCCTGGGCTACTTATTACTCACTGCTCATTCCTCCACCTCAGTCCCTCCAACCACTTCTCTTCACTCTGTCTCTGGTATTTTACTTCCTCTGGGATTTCCATGTGCCTGGAATCCTACAATATGGCTTTCTCTGTCTCTCTACAGAACATAAGAAAGATACATATTTTTTTCAATGTATTTTAAAAATAACATTTTATTACAAAGGAATGTTTCTGAAAGAACAATCATCATGGGAAGCCCCCAAAACTACTTTCATTATCTGGGGTAGTGTTCCCTTTCATAAGGACACCTTGAATGGTAGAAACCGGGGAAATGTCTGGGTCTATGTGACAACTTTAAATTATTTCATTTTCCTGCATAGACCACATTTAAATTATAGTAATGTGTTTTTTATTAAAAAAATAATAAAATCACAATTAAATCTTCCCATTTATTACGAAGAGATCAGTAATATAGTAAATTGTTCTTCAGGCTTTAACCAGACTGTGTTTATGTAGTAAAATTATGCTTTAAATATGAAGGAAAAAATGGAGCATTCATTCTTCAAGAAATAATGGCCCGTAATGGATTCCATGATTTTACCTCTGGGGTGTGTGTGTGTGTGTGTGTGTGTGTGTGTATGTGCACGTGTATGTGTGTGTAACATTGCGGGAGGCAGGGAGAGTTTTTTGCTGGGCTCTTGTTCTACCTAATGTTCCCACAGTGGACAGGCACTGCTGCCTGATGTTCAAATCAGTTATTTGAACAACTGATCTATTTCCCATTATTTCACTCTCATGGTTCATGTGATAATTACATCTGTGCCATAAATCTGTTTCTCTCTGTCTGATTCCTAGAAGCTTCACCACCTTAATGCCTTTAGTTCAGGGAGGTTCCCCTTGTGCTAATGGCATCAGAGGTGTGTAACAACCCATGGAGTGAGAATACCTCTGGTGGAGGGACTCTGGGCTCCTGACAGACCACATGAAGGAGCTCAGTCTCCATCTGAAGATCCACTCAGCACTGTCATGTGGGGAAATCTATGGTAACATGCTAACAGAATTTGGGGAGTTATTTGGTAATTCAGCATAGCATAATATACCCACAACATGTTGAAATAAGCAGGTAAACTTCGATAGTTATCAGTCTAGAACCTAGAGAAAATGACCAAAGAGGCACCTGCCTTCCTCAGTCAGTAGGGCATGGGGTATTGAACTCAGGGTCATGAGTTTGAGTCCCACATGGAACACAGAGTTGGTGTAGGAAACAAAAGAAAACAACAGGAGTTACACGTGACCAAATCAACAGTGCTTGAACAATAGAGCTGGTCGGTGGTGGGCTGAATCCTCTCTCCTGTTCGTTTAGGCACTGGGCCCTGAGGACTCAGGTGGTACCAGTGTTTATCAGGCAGCCAGTTTCTCCCTTGAGGAGCTTTGTTCTAGAGGGGTAGATTGACAAACAGGAACTGAAATAGTGAATGAAAAGAGCATTTTCTCCATAAGAAAAGAGCAAGGGCCTACAACTGGGTCCTGAGCTCCAACAGGTGAGGGATCTGAAAAGGACATGTTGAGATGATATTGAGATTTCCTATGGCAGGAACAGAATGAGACAGCCCTGCTGAAATCTGAGTGTATTTAGCCCAACAGAGGGTCCACGGTGCAGAGGATTGGAAGCAGAACATGATGTTCCCAGAGTGGGGGTTATAAAGGAGGTCATGGTGATTGGAGGAAGCTGAAGGGGGGAGCAGAGAGGAAAGGGCGGAGGACCACAGCCTGGGGCAGGTGGACAGTATCAGTAACCTGCTCCTAGTGCTGTGTGACCATATTAACCCACACTCGGTGGCTTAAACAAGAAAGACTGTCTCACAGTTTTATTGGAGACTATAAGTACAGCAATCTAGCAGTGCTCAGCTAGGGCGTCCTTCCAGAACCCCTCAGTTTTTTTGGTGCTGTTTCCAACACCAAATCAGGACCTGCTTCACTGAGAACCTGAGCTAATTTAAGGATGTTGGCAGGATTCAGTCCATCTCAAAAGGCCTGAGTTATTCTGGCTGTTGTTGGCTCTCATTGCTAGGGCAAATGCTCATGCATATGTTGGGGCTCAACATAGCGGCTTGTACTCCAAGGTGAGGATCTCAGAGAGAGCACGGGTCAAAGGCAGCATGGGGATGGGCAATGAGATTTCAGAACTAAATCTCAGATGGAGCTTTTTCGTCATGTGCCCGTGTTCTGTGGAATGGATGAAATCTCTAAGTCGAAACCACATTCCAAGAGACAGGGTTACAAAGATGTTTAAACCAGATAGGTGTTTTCAGGGAACCACTGGGAGGATAAGGTGAAGACCCCTGCAGAGTTAGTGCCTTGCCAAGAAGCAAATATGGTAAGAAAGCTGAAGAAGGCATGAATCCAGATCTTTTTGAGTGTCCTCAAATTTGGGGCCCTGGATGCATCCATCCAATCTCTTGAGGGCTCTGGAAAACTTTTGTGGAAAGCAGGGGCTAGAGATATGGAGAAGGTTTCAGGGTGAGGGTAAGCTTTGATATTGTAGACAGGAGGCATTCCAGCAAGATCTTGTCTAAGGGGAAGCCCAGGTCATGGCAACCCACTTAATGGATCCCTATCCACATGACTCCCATTGGAAAGGAGGTAATAACTCTCAGCACAAAATATGCAGTCTCTACTGGTAAGGGTGGATTCTGACCATCAAGGCCAAGTCTCCAATCCCATTTTTAAGGGTTGGCTTTGCAAATTAGAAAGCCTACGTTCTTGGGAAACTATGGCCCACCTCTCAGTAGATGGGGCTGTCACCATCTGGGACTTCAGAATGTGAGCATAGATGAACAGATGTGTGCCCACAAAAATGACAGTTAACACACACACACACACACACACACACACACACACACACACACACCATTAGGGACTGTAGCGTGGGATATAAGGAGTTGCAGAGTAAGACAAAGTGAGAAAAGGAGGAAAATGTGCTTGGAGTTATCTCCTACATGTGACACTATTCCTACAATATCATAGACGTTATTACACATATGTCTATGGACATCTGGACGAAGTCCATGCTAGAATCATCTTTATTGTACAGATCAGATGCAGACCACTTTTGACAGGGATAATGGCTTATCCAGGGACATAAACAGGTAAGAGTGCGGAGTGTGTCTGAAGCCAGGTGGGGCCCTGGCTACACTCAGCCCTTCCCTGGGGGTCAGTGGAGAAGGGTGTGTTGGTGTCCCTGTGTACAGATGTGGCCTTGTATGCAGAAAGGAGATGAGCAGATGGCAGCCCTGAGCACTGTTTTTGTAGGTGATAATCCAGACAGGAATTGGGTAGGTAATCTCAAGAAGTGACGTCACTTCCTTCACCACAAACCCCAACAGAATTTGGAACCCCTTAACGAGGCACCTACATTCTAGTGTGGTCCAGTACCAGAGTTACATGGCTGGAGACATCTGATATGGAAAGATATCTCTTGCTGCTTGCCTACTTCCTGGGGCTCTGGCTTCCAAAAACCCCAGGAAATGGCTTTCTCAAATACTGCAGATGTTTGCCCAAACCTTGTCCCCAATGACTCAGGGCATTTGGTAGGAGTTCCATAAAGTGATTCGAGAGCAGGATTCTGCATAAGGGTGCCTGAAAACATGTAGGTTAGGATTAGGGCCTCGGGGCTTGGCAGGTCTGATCTGCTGGCTCCTAGGCCAGCTTTCCCAGTGGCTGATTGGAGGATAGGACTCAGGTTGTGTCAGACTGTGCATTACTGTCCAGGGTGCCTTACGAAAGTGGGAAGGCATCGGGGGTCATACACGTTCCCCCTAATCCAGGATATTGTGCAGTTCCATAGGGCATGGTTTCCTTCTGGAGAGCAGGAAGAGTCCTGTTCTGTGGCTCCGGAGTCCCCAAACTGGAGGGCTTATGTTCCAGGACTCTGGGGACAGAAGTCTGAAAACCCAAGCTAGGTTTATGAATAGGGTCTAGGCCATGGATCACTGATCTACAGAGGCTGACAGGAGGTACTCAGATTCTGAAGTTAGGGCGACAGTCAGGCATTCGTTCAGACAAAATTTGTGACCACTAAGGCCACTGTATGTTGAGGTGGGCTCCTGAGGACATAGAGTTTTCTCCTGCTCTGGGGGTTTTGCGTAGTTCCAAAGAGCAAGGTTTCATTTTTGGGGAGAGTTGGAGTCCTGCTGTATGACTCTAGGTTCTCCCATATGGAGGGATTCAAGAGCATGGCTCTGGGTATGGATGCCTGAAAACTCAAACTAGGGTTAGGATTAAGGCCTAGGGGCATGGCAGGTCTGATCTGATGACTCTAGGACCAGCTACATGGGTGGCTGACTGCAGGATGGGCCTCAGGCTGAGGGACTGAATGTATATTACTGTCCAGGGTCGGCTTCCCCAATGAGGGGGTGGGGCTTCGGGCTCATGCAGCTTTCTCCTAATGTGTGGGTTTCCTGCAGCTCCAAAAGGCACGTTTTCGTTCTGGAGGGCAGGCAGAGTCCTGTGGTGGGCTCCAGTGTTTCCTATCTGGAGGGCTTTTGAACCAGGACTCTGAGGACAGAAGTCTGAATACCCAAGCTAGAGTTAGGGTTTGGGCCTAGGGCTTCACAGGCCAAATCTGTGGACACTGAGGTGAGCTCCCTGAAATCTCAAGTTAAGGGGAGTCTCAGGAGGTCACTCAGGCTGGAGTTTGTGTCCATGAGGTCCACTTTATGTGGGGGTGCCCTCAAGGGACCATGGAGTTTTCTCCCACACTGGGGCTCTTGCTCAGATACAAATAGCTTGTTCTATTCTGGGGGATAGGTGGTGTCCTGTTTTATGGCTCGGGGGTCCCCGATATGGAGGGATTCGAGAGCAGGGCTCCGAGTATGGATGCCTGAAAACTCACACTAGTTTTAAAATTAGGTCCTTGCTTTTTGGAGCTATGGAAACCCTCAAAGATGGAATAAATCTGCTTTGCCCCTGAGGCCAAGCCCACTTTTGCAGGCCACCATGGACACATTCACCCATTGCGACCCTTAGCCTGAGCCCCATTTTGAACATAGCCACAAGGGTACCTAGGCCCAAAGCCAGGTATAAGGCCTACCATGCCACTAGGACCTAATCCTAACCCTCAGTTGACTTTTCAGGCATCAATACCTGGAAGGCTGCTCTTGAATCCCTCGATATGGGGAACCCTGAGCCATAAAGAAGGACACCACCTACAGCCCAGCATAAACCAAGCGATTTGGAACTGCAAAACCCCAGAGTGGGAGGAAACTCCATGCCACCATGATGCCACTTATAATTTCGGCGGAACTCATGGACATAAAATCCAGCCTGTACCACATCCTGATACTCGCCTTCACCTCAGATCCTGGGGAGCTCACCTCAGTGTCTGTAGACTGGGCCTGCCACACCCTAGGCCATAACCCTAGCCCTAGTGTGGGTTCTCAGACTTCCATCCTCAAAGTATACTGGTCCACAAGCCCTCCAAATAGGGAACACTGAGCCATACCACAAGACTGTGCCTGTCCTCCAGAAGGAAAATGTGCCTTTTTGAGCTGCATTCAACCCCCCTATTAGGAGAAAACTGCATGAAACCCCAAAGCCAACCCATTGATGGAAGCCAGCCTTGGATACTAATACACATTCTGCCCTCAGCCAGAGCACTGACCTCCAGTCAGCCACCAAGTAGCTGGTGCCAGTGGAAATACTGGAGAATTTCCATGCCCCTAGGCCCTATCACGAACCCTAGCTTGAGTTTTCGCGCATACATACCCAGTGCCCTTCTCTCAAATCACTCCATATGGGGGACCCTAGAGCCATACACAAGACTCCACCTGTCCCCCAGAAGGAAATCATATTATTTGGAGCTTCACAAAACCCCCAGTACAGGAGAACTCCATGGCCCCAAGAGGCCACGGACACACATACAACAGCCCTAGTGGACACAAATTCTAGTCTGAGCAAATGCCTGACACTCGCCCTCACTTCAAAATCTGGAACCTCTCCTTAGCCTCTGCAGATCGGTGATCCATGCCCTAGACACTAACCAGAAACCTAGGTTCGGTTTCAGACTTCCATCCCCAGAGTCCTGGCACACAAGTTCTCCAGATTGGGGACTCCGTTGCCAAACCAGGACTCTCCCTGCCCTCCAGATTGAAATCGTGCCCTATGGAGATGCACAAAACACCTATTTTACGAGAAACATGATCTGCCCCCAACGTCACCCACTTGCGTATGCCACCTTGGATACCAATGTGCTGTGTGACACGCCTGAGTCCGGTTCTACAAGCAGCCACCAAGACAGCTGGACCCAGAGCCAGGAGATCAGAACTGTCATGTCCCTAGGCCCTCATGCTAAATTTAGTTTGGGTTATTGGGCATTAATACCCAGAATTCTTCTCTTGAAATGCTCCCTGCCCCCATGAGGCTAAACCAACATTCAGGAGATCTTATCAGCAGAGACTCCAACCAGCCATCAAGGCAGCTAGAGGCAGAGGCAGCTGAATGCACTTGCCATGCCCCTAGGCCAAAATCCTAACCCTAGTTTGAGTTTTCAGGCATCCATACACAGAGCCCTTCTTTGGAATCCTTCCACATAGGGAATCCCTGATCCATAAAACAAATCTCCTTTCCCCCAGAGGAAACATTGCTTATTGGGGCTATGTAAAACCATTAGAGATGGAAGATATCAACTTTGCTCCTGAGGCCACATCCACTTTTGCAGGCTGCCATGGACACAATCACCCATTGTGACCCTTAGCCTGAGCTGCATTTTGAACACAGCCCCAAGGGTACCTCGAGCAGAGACAGGGTATAAGGTCTGCCATGCCACTAGAACCTAATCCTAACTCTCAGTTGGGTTTTCAGGCATCAACACCCAAACTGATGCTCTCTAACCCCTCGATATGGGGGACCTGTGGGCCATAAAACCGAACATATCCTGTCCCCAGAGGAAACCTTGCTATTTGGAGCTGTGTCAAATCCTCACGTTAGGAGAATCATGAATGGCCCCCGAGGCCTTCCCAATTTCTTAGGCTGCTCTGGACAAAAGTGCACAGTTTGACAAACCCTAAGCACCTACCTCCAGTCAGAAGCCCACGTAAATGGCCCAGGGACAGAAAATTGAACCTGACATGCCCCTAGGCACTAAACTGAACCTACCTTATATTTTCAGGCATCCGTCCCCATTGGCTTGTTCTCGAATACCAACATACGGGCGTCCATGAACCACAAAACAGAACACTTCCTGTCCCTAGAAGGATAACTTGCTATTTTAAGCTGTGTCAAACCCTCAGGGTAAGAGAATCATGAATGACCCATGAACAGCCACCATATTCCAAGGTCTCCCTGCACACAAACCCGCATTGTGACCCATCAGCATGAGACTCCATTTCAACTCACAACCTGGGTAGTTTGCACCAGAGCAAGCAGAAGAATCTGCCATCATCCGAGGTTGCAATGGTAACGTGAGGTGGGTGTCCAAACATCCATACGTAGAGCCCTGCTATTGAATCTTTCCATATGAGGGACCCTGGAGCCATCAAAGAGGACTCCCTCTCTCCCGTAGAAGGAAACTGTGCTGTGTGGATCAGCTCACAATGCCCAGCATGTGAAAACGTCCAAGTCCTCATCAGGCGACCCCTCCATTAGTCGGCCATCATGGAAACAAATTCCAGCGTGAGCAAACATCTGACACATTGGACTTTACGTCAGATGCTGGAGATCTCGATTCAACCCTTGCACATTGGGACTGCCATGCCCTAGGCCCTCAACATAACCCTAGTTGTGTTTTCAGAATTCCGCCTTCACACTCCTGGCCCACAAGCCCTCCAGATTTGGAATTCTGGAGGAACAACGCAGCACTCTGCCTAAACAACAGAAAGAAAAAGTGCCATATGAAACTGCCCAAAACCAAAATGAATATCAACCTGCAAGGGCCTTCAGGGCAACCAAATTTCGTAGGCCACCTAGGCCACAAATGCTCTGACTCACACAGCCTGAGCCCCAATCTCCTATCAGCCACCCAGATAGATGGCTGCATATGCAGCAGATGGGACCTGCCATGGCCTGAGGCTGTCATCTCTACACACCCAGGGATTTCAGGCAAACACAAACTCGGGTTAGGGTTAGGGGCGAGGTGATGGCAGCCCTGATCTGCAGACCCTGAAGGCAGCTCCTTGGGATTTAAAATTAGGGTGGCTGGGAGGCAGAAGCGCAGGCTTTTCTGTCTGGATTGCGTGTCTAGGATGGCCACGGAATATAGGGGTGGCCTCATGGGGCCATAGGAGATTCTTCCTCTCTGGGGTCCTGCCCGTCTCCCAAGAATTTGGTGTCTTTCTGGGGGAAGGAAAGAGTGCTCTTTTCCGTCACAGGGCTCCCGCCAAGACAGGGATTCCTGAGATAGGTCTGGGTCCAGGCAAATGGATAACCCCAGGGAGGGTTAGGATTTGGGCCTAGGGGCAAGGCAGGCCCAGTATGTGGGCTCCTGGTCCAGCTACCAAGGGGGCTTATTTGAAAGCGGACTCAGGCTGAGGGTCACAATGCCTGTTTGTGCCCAGGGCGGCCCTTATGAATGGGTATGATCTCATGGGCCATGCAGCTGGCTCCCACTCTGAAGGTTGGACACCCATCCCAACAGCCAGGTTTCCTGCCATGGGGAAGGAGGAGTACCCTTTTGTGCTTCAGATTCCTCCATAGGCAGGGATTTGAGCTAAGGTCTGGGGAAAGATGCCAGAATACTCAGGTTGGGTAGAGATGAGTGTCTCCAGCCAAGGCAGGTCCTACCTGCAGGATATGGGGCCCGCTATCTGGGTTGCTGACAGGAGGTGGGGGCTAGACTGTGTCAGACAGAGCATTAGTGGACAAGGTGGCCTAACATATTGGGGTGCCTTCGAGGGCCGTATGGCTTGGTCCTCTTGTGGGTTTTCTGGGCAGACCCATAGGGCACGTCTTCCTTCTGGTGGTCAGGCAGAAGGCGGCGTTGTGGATCCAGAATTCCAAATATGGAGGGCTTGCAGGCCAGGAGTGTGAGGAAGGAAGTCTGAAAACACAAGCAATGGTTACGTTCAGTGCTGAGCACGTGGCAGTTTCAATGTGCAGCGGCTGATTCAAGATCTCCAGCACCTGAGTAAAGACGAGTGTCGGATGTCCACTCACGCTTGAGTTTGTGTTCATGATGTCCGAATTATGGAGAGGTGGCCTCATGAAGCCATGGAGGGTTTCCCACGCTGGGGCTTGTGAGATTCTCCAAACAGCAAGGTGTCCTTCTGTGGGACAGGGGAAGTCCGGTTAGAGGGCTCCAGGGTACCCCATATGGAATGAATGGATGGCAGAGCTCTCCCCATGGATGCCTGTAAAGCCCACCTCATGTTCCCATTTCAGCCGAGGAACATGGCAGGTTCGATCTGTTGGCTCTGGGGCAAAGTGCCAAGGGGTCTAGGTTGACAGGGAGTCTCATGTTGATGGGTCACAATGCAGGTTTGTGTCAAGGGAGACCTTAGAATGTGGCGGTGGCTCAGGGGCCATGCAGGATTCTCCTACCCTGAGAGTTTGACACAGCTCCCAAGAGCAAGGTTTCCATCTGGGGACAGGAGGCGTTCTGTTGTGTGGCTCAGGGACCACATGTTGGACAATACGTTGGTATTCCAGAAAAGGCCTCTGGGACAGATGCCTGAAAACCTAAGCTAGGGTTCCGATGAGGTCCTGAGGGCATGTCAGGATCAATCATCTAACTCAGGGACATAGACCTCGGTTTCTGCCTTGAGGTAGAATCCCTGAGCCGCATTCCAAGGTATTGATGGACACAAACCCACATTATGACCCATCCCCATGAGAGTCCATTTCAACGCAGCCCCCCTGGTATCTCGCCCCAGAGCCAGCAGATCGAAACTGCCTTGTCACTAGGAGACAATGAGAATACGAGGTGGGCTGCCCAGGCACCCATCCTTAGAACCCCGCTCTCGAGTTTTTCTCTATGGGGTGTCCTAGACCCATCCATCAGGACTCGATTGTCCCGCAGAAGGAAAATTTGTGGTTTGGAGCAGCTCACAACCCCCAGTGTGGGAAAAACTCCATGGCCTCCTGAAGCCCCCCCTTCATGAAGGGGCCATCATGGACACAAACTCCAGCCTGAGCCAAAGACTGATACTCTCCCTGACATCAGATGGAGGCGATCTCCATTCAGCCTCTGCAGAATGAGCCTGCTGTGCCCTCGGCCACAAACCTAACACTAGCTTGTGTTTTCAGACTTCTGTCCTCACATTACTGACCCAAAAGCCCTCCAGATTGGGAATTCTGGAGACACAACACAACACTCTGCCTGCCCACCAGAAGAAAAACGTTGCCCTATGGTTCCCAGAAAACACAATGAGGATCAACCTGCATGGCCCTCGACCACAACCCAATTGCATAGGCTGCTCTGGGCACTAATGTTCTATCCGACACAGCCTGAGCCCAGACCTCGTGACAGGCACCCAGACAGCTGGCTGCACTCCCAGCACAATGGACCCGCCATGGCCTTAGGCCATCATCTCTTCCCAAATTGGGTTTTCAGGCATCTGAACCTAGACCTTTTCTCCAATACCTGCACAGGGGGGTACCTGATGCACACATCAGAACTCCCCCTACCCCATGGCAGGAAACCTTGCTGTTGTCATGGTGTCAAACCTTCAAGGTAGGAGAAACCTGCATGGCCCATTAGGCCTCGCCCATGCTTAAGGGCCGCCTTGGGCACAAACACACAGTGTGACCTCAGCTAGAGCACCATTTTCAAATAAGGCCTCTCAGTGGCTGGACCAAGTGTCCATATATGGGGTTTGCCATGCCCCTAGGTCCTCAATCCTCACCAGATGTCGAATTTTCCAGTCATCTGTACACCGGACTCTGCTCTGGAATCCCTCTTTTAGAGGGACACCTGAGGCAGAAAACAGGACTCCTCCTTTCCCACAGAATGACCCCAAACTCTTCGGAGCTGGCCAAATCCCCAGAGAGGGACACTCGTCCATGGACTGTGAGGCCATCCCTCCATTCCACAGATATCCTTGACACAACATCTAGAGACAAAAGCCTGAGTGACCGCCTTCCACTCACCGTTCTTTCATATACCGAGGAGCTCCCCTCACCGCCTGAAGATTGGGCCTGCCATACCCTCGGCCCCAAACCTAAGGTGAGTTTGTGTTTTCAGATTAATGTCCCCACAGCCCTGGCCCACACACTCTCTAGGCTGGGGCCTCTGGAGCCACACCGCATCATTGTGCCTGCCCTCTCTGAGGAAATTGGGCCCATTCCATTGGCCACATCCCTACAGATTAAGAGAATGCTATAAGGCCCCAAAGTCCATCCCAATCCTGGAGTCCGCCCTGGACAAACAGGGGCATTCTGACACAAACTGAGCAACTATCTCCATGCAGACACACAGACAGATGCCCCAAGAGACAGAAGATTGAACTGGAGCGGACACTAGGCCCAAATCTGAACCCTAGCTTTGGTATCCAGGCGTCTCAACTCAGAGGCCTGGTTTTGAATACCAGCCTATGGGGGTTTCCTGAGGCACCTGAGGGAACATCTCTCATCCCGACATGGGAAGCTTGCTCTTTTGAGCTGTGTCAAACCCTCCGTTTAGGAGAATCCTGCAGGGCCCCTAAGCCTCCGCCACATTCCAAGGTCTCCATGGACAGAAACACATATTATGACCCATTCTCCTGAGAAATCATTTCGACTCAGCCCCCTGGGTAGCTCGCCACAGCGCCAGCAGATGGAACCTGCTTTGTTTCTAGGAGCCAATAGGAATGCGATACCTGGAGTGTCCAGCGATCCATCCTTAGAAGGCTAACCCGGAGTCTTTCCTTATGGGGCATCCTGGAGCCATCCCACAGGACTCGACTGTCCCGCACAAGGAAGACTTGAGGTTGGGAACAACACAAAAGCCCCAGCGTGGGAAATCCTGCATGGCCTCATTAGACACCATTTCATGAAGGGGCCACCGTGGACACAAACTCCAGCCTCAGCCAACTTCTGATAACCTCACTTCAGATGCAGAAGATCTCGACACAGCCTCTGCAGAGTGGGACTGCAGTGCCCTTGGCGCACAACATAACCCTGGCTTGTGTGTTCAGACCATTGTCCTCACACTCCTGACCCACAAGCCCTCAAGAGTGGGAATTCCGGAACCACAACACAGCACTCTGCCTGCCGAGATGAAGAAAAACATTGCCCAGTACAGCTGCCCAGAGTCCCATCACATGGCTGAAACACGCAGTGCCCTCCTCTGCACCGAAATATCATAGGCTACCCTGGGCAATAATGCTCTGACTGACTCTGTGTGAGGCCCGAACTCCCGAAAGACACCCAGACAGTGGGCCGCACACCCAGCACAATGGACCCGCCATGGCCGTAGGCCTACCTCTTTGCCAACCTTTGTTTTGAGGCATCTAAACCTAGACCTAATCTCCAGTCCCTGCAAAAGGGGAACCCGATGCCCAATCAGAACTCCTCCTTCCCCATGGCAGGAAAAAATTGCTGTTCATGTGGTGTCAAACCTTCAGGGTAGGAGATACCTGCATTGCCCATGAGGACAGGCCCATTCTTGAGGGCCACCTTGGGCACAAAGACGCATTGTGACCCTCACCGTGAGCCCCGTGTTCAAGGAAGAACTCTCAGAGGCTGGACCAAGAGCCCACATATGGGGTTTGCCATGGCCCTAGGCCCCCAATCCTCACGAGAGGTTGGGTTTTCCAGTCACCCATAACCAGGGCTCTGCTCTGGAAGCCCTCTTTTAGAGGGACACCTGAGGCAGAAAACAGGACTCCTCTTGTCCCACGGAATGATCCCAAACTCTTCGGAGCCAGGCCAATTCCCCAGAGAGGGAGACTCGTCCGGGGACCGTGAGGCCATCCCTCCATTCCACGGACATCCTTGATACAAAATCCAGAGAAAAAAGCCTGAGCAACCACCTCCCACTCGCCCTTCTTATATATACCGAGGACCTCACCTCACAGCCTTTAGATCGGGCCTGCCATACCGTCTGCCCCAAACATAAGGCGAGTTTGTGTTTTCAGACTTCTCTCCCCACAGCCCTGGAACACACACGTTCCAGGTTGCGGCCTCTGGAGCCACACCACATGACTCTGCCTTCCCTCTCTGAGGAAACAGTACCCATTCCATTGGCCTCAACCCTACAGATTAGGAAAACCTACAAGGTCCCCAATGCCATCCCAATCCTGGAGGCCGCCCTGGACAAACAGGGGCATTCTGACACAAGCTGAGCAGCTACCTCCTTGCAGTCACACAGACAGATGCTCCAAGAGACAGAAGATTGAAAAGGAGAGGACCCTAGGCCCAAATCTGGATCCTAGATTTGGTATCCAGGAGTCTCTCCTCAGAGGCTTGGTTTCGAATACCAGCTTATGGGGGTTGCCCAAGCCACCTGGAAGAACACCTCTCATCCCGACTTGGGAAGGTTGCTCTTTGGAGCTGTGTCAAAGCCTCCGTGTAGGAGAATCCTGCAGGGCTCCTGAGCCACCGCCACATTCCAAGGTCTCCATGGACACAAACACACATTATGACCCATCCTCCTGAAAATCCATTTCAACCTTGCCCCCTGGGTAGCTTTCCCCAGAGCCAACAGATGGAACCTGCCTTGTTGTTAGGAGCCAATGGGAATGCAATACCTGTGGTATCTAGGGCTCTATCCTTAAAAGTCTAACTTGGAGTCTTTCTGTATGGGGCATCCTCGAGCCATCCAACAGGACTGGACCGTCCTGCACAAGGAAGACTTGCGGTTGGGAACAACACACAAACCCCAGCGTGGGAAGACCTCCGTGGCCTCATTAGACCACCCTTCCTGAAGGGGCCATTCGGGACACAAACTTCAGCCTCCCCCCACGTCTGATACTTGCCCTTACTCAGATGAAGATGATCTCGAACCAACCTCTGCAGAGTGGGACTGCAGTGCCCTTGGCACACAACCTAGCCCTGCCTTGTGTTTTCAGACATTTGTCCTCACACTCCTGGCTCACAGGCCCTCAAGATGGGAATTCCAGAGGCACAACGCAGCACTCCACCTGCTGAGCAAAAAAAAAAAAAAAAAAAAAACCAAAAAAAACACGTTGCCTTTGGAGCTGCCCAGAATCCCACAATTTGGCAGAAAACTGCAGTGCCCTCGACCACACCCCAATTTCATAGGCTGCCCTGGACACTAATGCTCTGTCTGACACACCTGAGCCCAAAACTCCCGAAAGACACCCAGACAGCTGGCCTCACACCCAGTACAATGGAACCTCCATGCATGTAGGCCTACCTTTCTTGCCAACCTGGGTTTTCCGACATCTGAACCTAGAACTTATCTCCAATCCCTGCACAAGGGAACATGATGCCCAATCAGAACTCCTCCTTCCCCATGGCAGGAAAACTTGCTGTTCACGTGGTGTCAAACCTTCAGGGTCGGAGAAACCTGCATGGCCCATGAGGCCACACCCATGCTTGAGAGCCACCTCAGGCACTAACCAGCATTCTGACCCTCAGCTTGAGCCCCGTATTCAAGGAAGACCTCTCAGTGTCTGGACCAAGAGCCCATATAAGGGGTTTGCCATGCCCCTAGGCCCCCAATCTTCACCAGAGTTCGGATTTTCTAGTAACCCGTACCCAGGCCTCTGGTCTGGAAAGCCCCTTCTAGAGGGCCACCTGAGGCAGAAAACAGAACTCCTCCTTTCCCACGGAATGAGCCCAAACTCTTCGGAGCTGGGCCAAATCCCCAGAGAGGGGGACTTGTCCGTGGACCATGAGGCCATCCCTCCATTCCATGGACATCCTTGACAAAAATCCAGAGAAAAAAGATTGAGCGACCACCTCCTACTCGCCTTTCTTTCATATACCGAGGAGCTCCCCTCACGGACTGTAGATCGGGCCTGCCATATCTTTGACTCCAAACCTAAGGCGAGTTTGTGTTTTCAGATTTCTGTCCCCACAACCCTGGCCCACACACGATCCAGGCTGGGCCCTCTGGAGCCACACCTCACGAATGTGTCTGCCCTTTCCAAGGAAACTGTGCCCATTCCATTGGCCACAACCCTACAGATTGGAAGAATGCTACAAGGCCCCCAAGGCCATCCCAATCCTGGAGGCCTCCCTGGACAAACAGGGGCATTCTGACACAAGCTGACCAGCTTCCTCCATGCAGACACACAGACAGATGCCCCAAGAGACAGAAGATTGTACCAGAGATGCCCCAGGCCCAAATCTGAACCCTAGCTTTGGTACCCAGGCGTCTCTCCTCAGAGGCCTGGTTTCGAATACCAGCCTATGGGGGTTTCCTGAGGCACCTGAAAGAATCACCTCTCATCCCCACATGGGAAGCTTACTCTTTGAGCTGTGTCAAACCCTCCGTGTAGGAGAATCCTGCAGGCACCCTAAGCCACCGCCACATTCCAAGGTCTCCATGGACACAAACACTAAGAAGAGGCCAGATATTGGTGGAGGAAGTAGGGGAAGAAAATATAGATAGCTCTCTGATCAGGGTTGATACTGTACCTGTGGGAGAAAACAAATTGTCATGGGGATTTTTAATTTTTTTAAATTGTGGGATATGTGATATAAACAATTGCATTCGTCTCCTCAGTAAAATCCACAGTAAGTTTTGCATAGCTCACCATAAATAACAGTGTATGTTTCCAGAGTATAAATGAGAGAATATGCTGAATTATGTATCCAGCACAGACACAGCCACGGAGATGCTGAAGTGAGAGGAACAGAGACCCGTGATGTGTTTGTACCTTGATCAAAAGTCAAGAGGGACAAGTGCCAGAGCTCTCCATACAACGCACCAAAGTGCATACAATGCAACAAACTGCCATTTTTGCTTTCTGTTTCTCCATTTCAAATTACATATAGCATAATCTTTCATAACAAACATGTGCTGATAGCTAAGAAATATATTGGTTTCATTAAAAGAGTTATGCTCATCCGGTGGCTTGTTTAGAGTTTCATCCATACTGATTGGGTGTGGATCATATGCCAATTGTCACGTGTTTCTCAACTTTTAAGATTTTACTTGCTCAAAACACCCATCAGCCTGACCAGGGTTTCCTTGCAACTGCAAAACTTCAAGGTGCTCCTTACAAAGCCCTTTGTCCTTCCTTTCTCTTGGCCCACACGTCACCCCACATCACAGCACAAAGGTGTCTCCACCTCCTCCCACTCCCTAGTAATACATCCTTTAGAGAGAGTGGCCCCACCTATCTCGTCCTGTCTGCCATCTGTCCCCAGAGGCCCTAGGTGATACTGCTGGTGACAAATAGCTTCTGAGTGTGAGCATTTGACACACATCTTGCCCACATCCTGACTATCAGGTCATGAAACGTCATTCAGTGAATCAGTCCTGCCTGATACTCAAGCCAGAAAATACTGCTTAGTAGGAATCAAGTGAGTAGCATATTGATGACGACCAAAAATAACCAAGAACTTGGAGCATTTATTTGCCATGGTAGTTTTTGCTTTTGGTTCTCTTTGCGCCCCTGCTCCCAGCTTGGCATCCCAAATAGAATCTCACTGATTCTCCATAAACCTTAGTATTGGGTGCCTTGAAGTACAATTGCCTGTAGCTGTGGGTGGCCTTCTTGGGTTTCCCATTAAAATTTTGAGTAAAGCACATAAGCAAATATATTAATATATATCCTGTATATACCACTCTAATTTGGTCAATATCTGCGAAAGATTTTATGATATAACAGAAAAAAAATGTAGTCTTATTTTTGCAGTCCTAGCAACAAATGTCAGTCTCAAATAATATTTAAGATAATTTAATTAACAGATTATTAATTTAATTAATGGGAAATGCTGGGAGAAAGAGGTAAACATGTTAATAAGAGCTGTTCTTGGGTTGTACATTGAGTTATAGTTTTTTAAAATAAATTGCATAAATGTTATGTATTTGGCATACATATTAGTCAGAGACCAGTCCAGAGAAAAAGAGAACACACCAATTATTTAAACAGATGCATTTGCAGTATGGAGTTGTTAACCACATATTTCAGAATTAGGGTAGCAAAAAGAAAACACAAAGACATTCTGGAATAGGAATGGTACAAAGCATTTGCTACCCTCAGAGGTCAAGGAACAAAAGAAAGAGATTATGATTTTTAAAACATGGATGCTTGCAGAGGGACTGATGACTGGCCTATGTGGCTAGAGCTGAGCTAGGCATAGAAAGAGCTGTGCACTTAGTGTAAGTCCTTCTGCAGCTCAGAGGGATCACAGTGTTGCCATCTTGACCTCAGATCATGCAGTCATTGCTGGTGTAACTGAAGGGAGTGCAGAAATGGGCAGAAGCCATCCTGTACCACTCCTCTCAACCAAAACATATCCCTCTGGGGCTCACTTTGAGCTGCCCCAAGGATGGAGTTGGAAACTCATGGGGAATGTGGTTGTCTGTTGTCTGAGATGACCCACAAATCCCAAAAAGAGTAGTATGGGTTGAAGCTTAGGACAACAACATAATACTTGGCAGAGAATATATCACTACGGTGGAAAAAAAAAAAAAAAAGGCACTCCCCCCCCATGTTTTATTAAAGTCAACAGACCATTTAGTGCCTAGATGGGAGTCTATACACAGTAGATCATTGATGGAAGTCCAGGTTTACTTGGACATTAACAAGCTAATTGGAACTAGCAAAATGTGATATAAAATCTCCTCACACTATGCCAAATTTATAAAAATAACAACAACAACAACAGCTCAATAGACCTTCAAAAGAATAGGAAATTTTGGGAAATTATTGTGAGATATAAAGTGTGAGGACTTGGCTTTCAGAAGTTGAGAAAGAGAGTTGAATTCAGAAATTGCTTTTACATTTTCAGAGCTCAGATATTTTCTGTTTAAAGCAGAAGCAGTTTGATCTTTGGGTGACTGTATTCCTGATTTGACCCATTTTTCAGTAAATGAGTACACACATGGAGAAAGTGATGATTCCCTTGATTTGCACAGTGGTATCTATCAGGGTCCAGTAAAGAATTGGATTCCCTGGAATCATTCCAATGAGTAGAATTTATTGAAGGGGAGCAAGCATGGGTCTGAGAACCCAGAGATGAGCTATTCCTGAAAGCTGCTGCATCCCCTGGGGACAAAAAAGCAAGGGGATAATCTGAATAGGAAGCAGTGCCTCTTGGAATTCTACAGTGTGGAGGAACATTGCAATTGCTCTCACTCCAGAGTTACAACCAGGAGTAAGGAGGAGAAATTCTGAAGCTTCCTCCAGGCTAGGCATATTCTGCCAGTGCTCAGGTGGGCTAACCCTCACCTCTGGACATCTATTATGGTAGCCTTGGTTATGCAAAACAAGGCCATAGCCTTTCTGTGTAAAGGTCAAGGCAAGCATGAATAGAGATTAATTTAGAACAAGGATGATCAGCAAAAGAACTCCAAAGGTTTTCCAGCGCACTGTTATAATGCAACTTGTGAATGAGTAGCTCTCTTTTTTTAATTAATTAATTAATTTTTGTGAGTGGATTTCTGTATACAGGTTATGACTAGTTTACAGGATAAGAACTAGCTTGGATGACTGAGAGGCTTTATGTTCTGCCAACAGCCAGGATCCATCCAGATTTTACATATTTTTACAAAATGAAATATCTTATCATATTTCCTATGATAATAATTATCTATTCATTTTCATTGAACTTGCAGTGCCTATCAAAAATTTTACACATTTCTTGTGAAGAAAAACCACCACCTACCATAATGGGGGGCCCTAATACAGGATTTTTGGTGAATCTTCCTATGGCAAGTGGTTTAAATATCAGACAGTGAACAAGACAAATTATGGCAAATACAAACAAAAGTAATAGAAACAAAATGCTAATACAAATCTTTTCCTTGTATTTTGTACAAAAAATATTATTTAGAAATGTGTTTGAGAGATGGTTAATACAGCTAGACTATATTTGAATGAAGTCATTTTAAGATAAATTTTTATTTTTCAGCTGCAATTGTGACATAACTTAGTGCTGTCTATTAAAGTATTCCCAAATTTTTGTATTCTGGGAACAAGTGAAAATGGCAATTCCCTTGTTCTTTTCTTTGGCCAATAAAATGTGAATGGCAGTGTCATGTTCATTCCTAGGGGCACTTGAAGACACTCCCCTGACTGCCACAGGTAGCAGCAATTCTGCAAAGACTGGCCACTGTGCAGTTTCAGGACCTTAATGAGAAGAATGCAGGGAATCATAGCGGCTATGTTGTTTGAAGCCACCATACTGTGAGTTTATTTTACTGCAGGGTGATTTTGCTTGTGTTGTTTGGTAGAGCAAGTGTTCAAAACAAAAGCATCTTATGCTTGCAAAGCCTGGTATCAACGAAGGATGTGGTAGCGATGATATGATCAAGTTCTTCATGATGGTGACTTCATGGCTTGAGAAAATGGCTCCCAACTGTGAACCTTCCCTTTGCTACATATTTTACATTAAAAAACAAAACAAAACAAAACAAACACCTGAGGCCTGAGAGACTCTTGGTAATGTACGTTATTTGTGCATTATCTGTCTGTTGGTGAGGTGCTTGGGGGAACACTAACCTCTGCACTGACGGCATCATGCAACACCTTGGTTGGTGGCAAACAGTCGGTTCCCAGATTTATGCAAAGACTGAGCTTCACACCCCTCACACATCTGAGCTGTGGGGCCTCTTAAAAATAATTAAAAGCAGTGATCTGGAAAACACTGATTACTGAGGCATTCATAGCCTCAGCAACATTCTCTATGAATAACCAAGGCTTAGTTTAAACAAACAAACAAAAAAAGAGTATTTTCCATTTTGTTTTAAAAGAAGCTCACTGACCATGCATATAAAACACAAATATTAAAATGGGGAGAGCTCATTCCGATTTTTTTCTTAGAAATTTCAGAAGCAGAATGATTTCTCCATAAAAGAGACTTTGACCAGATCACAGAAGGCATTGCACAGTAGGCCTGCGAATTTTTATGCCAGCATTCATCCTGTAAACGTTCCAGAGAACCTGCATAATGATAAAGAAATGGCTGTGCCAATTTCTGAGAATATAAATGTGAATTAGACATTTTCTCCAGTCTAGTGGTGTTTAGAAACAACACATCAGTGGAAACAGAGTGGTGCTCCAGTGGAAGCATTTACATTGTTGGTACAAAGCAAAATTATAGGCTAACTTTTAGGGTTAAATTTGATGCCATCCTTGGCTTTTAATAAATGACCAAGAAATACTGAAAATATCCTAAATTCCTGCTCATTTTAAAACTCCATTCTTTAATGTCTGGGTAGATGTGTGATAATTGGTTTATGGTAACTGCAAAGCCATCTGAGACCTAGATCTCCATCCTGCCTCCCTCTCTGAATGGTGGTAGTGATGCCGATGGACCAAATGGGATATGAATAAATAGAATATAGCCTGATCTTACTGTGGAGAATAAATATCTTCCAGTAGTGTTAATTTGATGCTAAATACACAAAGTTAATTATTTTCCTGAACTGGTGCCCTTCAGAGATAAAATTGTAGTCTATTTCCTGCCCACTCACATTTGTGTCAATAATTCTCCAAGCAATGCAATCTAAGAACAGCAACCATGGTAGAGAATATTCCTGCCATGCTGGTCCTTGAATATCTTTTGGTGGGACTTGAAATATGTTGCTAATCATTTCAAAGGTCCACTTTCCTTTGCTGGCATTGGCCTACAGAATGTATGGTTCTTTCCTCAAACAACTCAGTAGGTGTTTTTGAGATCAGGAAACACTCATCTGTGGAAGACAGATCTGAAATGTTTATACTATGAGAAGGGATAGTCATGCAGCATTTATCAGAACCAGGAGCTGCCTGAGCTTGGCTTCCCTCTGTTCAGGTTTATTTCCTGGAGATGCTGACTGAGTTGAGACCCCATCCAGACTCATTAAAGTTAGTTTTTTGATCTCTGTATGGGAACAACTAGATTGAATCTCCAAATATAATGGCTATCAAGAGGAAAGACAGTTCTTTGATAGTTTAGAGGAAAGCAAACTGTACCCAGACTTCCACCTCAGAGAGAGGCCTCAGTCTATTCCCCTCTAGGTGGCCCAGAACACATAGACTCCCCCTCTGCCAATTTCCACTGGCAGAGCACGGCCCCATCCACTGTCTCAGAGGTCCTAGGAGCTCCAGCTTGTCTCTGCACAATGGTGCTACTAAAAGTGCAAGCAACATTTGTCCAGGGAAACTGCTTTTTATGAAGCCAGAATTACCCTGATCCCCAAACCAGGCAAAGACCCCAACAAAGCAGAGAATTTCAGACCAATACCCCTGATGAATATGGATGCCAAGATTCTCAACAAGATCGCAATTAATAGGATCCAACAGTACATTGAGAGGAGTATGCACCACGAACAGGTGTGATTTATCCCTGGGATGCAGGGGTAGTTCGACATTTGCAAATCAATCATTGTGATAGAACAAATCAATAAGAGAAGAGAAGAAAAACACTTGGTCCTCTCAATTGATGCACAAATAGCATTTGACAAAATCCAGCATCCGTTTCTGATTAAAACCATTCAAAGTATAAGGATAGAGGGAACATTCCTAAACTTCATGAAATCTATCTATGAAAAACCCACAACAAATATCATTCTCAATGGGGAAATGTTGACAGTCTTCCCTTTGAGATCAGGAACATGAAAGGATGCCCGCTTTCACCTCTACTGTTCAACATAGTATTAAATGTCCTAGCAACAGCAATCACACAACAAAGAGAAATAAAATGTATTCAAATTGGCAAAGAATAAGTCAAACTCTCTTTTTGCAGATAACATGATACTTTATATGGAAAACTGAGACTACTAGAACTCACAATGTGAGCAATGTGCGGGATACAAAACCAATGTACAGGGGTGCCTGTGAGGCACAGTGGGTTAAAGCCTCTGCCTTCAGCTCAGGTCATCATCCCAGGGTCCTGGGATCGAGTCCCACAATGGGCTCTCTGCTCAGCAGGGAGTCTGCTTCCTCCTCTCTCTCTGCCTGCTTCTCTGACTACATGTGATCTCCGTCTGTCAAGTAAATGAATAAAATATTTTAAAAAATCAACGTAAATAAATCATTTGGTTTCTTATACACTAACAATGAAAATATAGAAGGGGAAATTAGAGAATTTATTCCATTTACTATACCACCAAAACCCATAAGATAGCTTGGAATAAACCTAGCCAAAGAGGTAAAAGATCTGTACTCAAGGAACTACAAAGCACTCATGAAAGAAACTGAAGAAGACACAAAAAGATCGAAAAGCATTCTATGCTCACGGATCAGAAGAATAAACATTGTTAAAATGCCTATACTGCCTAGAGCAAGCTATACTTCCAATACCATCCCGATCACAAATCCACCAGCATTTTTCAAAGTGCTGGAATAAGCAATCCTGAAATTTGTAAGGAGCCAGAAGAGACACCATACTGCTAAGGAAATGTTGAAAAAGAAAAACAAACCTGGGGGTATCAGGTTACCTGATTTCAAGCTTTACTACAAAACTGTGATCATCAAGACAGCATGGTACTGACACAAAAACAGACATATTGACCAGTGGAATAGAGTACAGAGTCCAGAAATGGACCCACAGCTCTATGGTCAAATAATCTTTGAAAAAAACAGGAAAAAATATCCAGTGGAAAAAAGACAGCCTCATCAATAAATGCTGCCGAGAAAATTGGAGAGCTATGTGTAGAAGAAGACACTCGACCATGCTATCACACCATACACAAAGATAAACTGAAAATTGGTAAACGAACTCAACGTGTGGCAGGAATTCATCAGAATCCTAGAGGAGAACATAGGTAGTAACCACTTCGACATGGGCCACAGCAACTTCTTTCAAGACATGTCTCCAAAGGCAAAGGAAAAGAAAGCGAAAATGAAATTTTCGGACTTCATTGAGTTCAAAAGATTCTGCACAGCAAAGGGAACAGTCAACAAAACAAAGAGGCAACCTACAGAATGGGAAAATATATTCACAAATGACACAACAGACAGGGGGCTGATATNATGGGAAAATATATTCACAAATGACACAACAGACAGGGGGCTGATATCAAAGATTTATAAAGAACACCTCAACCTCAACACTCAAAAAACAGATAATCACATTTTTTTAAAAAATAGGCATAAGTCATTAATAGACACTTCTCCAAAGCAGACATACAAATGCTAACAAACACGAGAAAAAAAAACTGCTCATTTTTATTAGCCATCAGGGAGATTTCATCAGGGAGATCCTCCAGTGCACATCCTTTACCTCTTTGGTTAGGTTTATTCCCAGGTACCTAATGGTTTTTGGTGCCATAGTAAATGTAATCGATTCTCCAATTTCCCTTTCTATATTTTCATTGTTCATGTATAGGAAACCAACCAATTCCTTTACATTGGTTTTGTATCCTGCACAATGCTGAATTGCTGTATAAGTTCTAGAAGCTTGCAGGTGGGGTCTTTTGGGTTTTCCATATACAGTATCATGTCGTCTGTGAAGAAAGAGTGTTTGACTTCTTCATTGCCAATTTGAATATTTTTTTATTTCTCTTTGTTGTTTGATTACTGTTGCTAGGACTTTTAACAATATGATGAAAAAGAGTGGTGAGAGTGAGGATCCTTTTCGTGTTTCTGATCTCACAGGGAAGGCTGCCAGCTTTTCCACATTGAGATTGATAATTTGCTGTGGGTTTTTCATAGATAGATTTGATGAAGTTTAGGAATGTTCCCTCTATCCCTATACTCTGAATGGTTTTAATCAGAAATACATGCTGTACTTTGTCAAATGCTATTTCCGAATCAATTGAGAGGACCATGTGTTTTTTCTCTCTTCTCTTATTGATTCATTGTATCACAGTCATTTGCAAGTACTAAACCACCCCTGCATACCAGGGATAAAACCCACCTGGTCATGGTGGATAATCTTTTTAATATACTGTTCGATCCTAATAGCTAGGATCTTGTTGAGAACCTTGGCATCCATATTCATCAGGGATTATGGTCTGAAATTCTCCTTTTTGATGGGGTCTTTGCCTGGTTTGGGGGAGAAGGGTAATGCTGGCTTCATAGAATGAGTCTGGAAATTTTACTTCTGTTACTTTAATGAATTTTCAAGAGAATCTGAACAAGTATATTCAAGAAAATAGGTATTATTTCTTCTGTGAATGTTTGGTAGAATCCCCAGGAATCCGTTAGGTCCTGTGCCCTTGTTATTTTGGGAGGTTTTTGATCACTGCTTAAGTCTCGTTACTAGATATTAGTCTATTCAGGTTGTCAGTTTCTTCCTATTTCAGTCTTGTAAGTTTATTTGTTTCCAGGATTGTATCCAGTACTCCTAGATTGCTTAATTTATTGGCATAAAACTGTTGATAATTTCTGATGATTGTTTCTATTTCCTTTGTTTTAGTCGTGATATCTCCCCTTTCATTCATAATTTTATTAATTTGGGTCCTCTCTCTTTTCTTTTGGATTAGTTTGGCCTTTGATTTACTGATCTTATTGATTCTTTCAAAGAACCATCTTCTTGATTTTTTATGTGTTCCACTGTATCTTTATATTCTATGTCATTGACCACTGATCTAATCTTGATTATTTCCCTTCTTGTGCATGGGGTTGGCTTAATTTGTTGTTGATTTTCCAGTTCTTTAAGGTATAAAGAGAGCTAGTGTATTTGGGATTTATCATTTTTTTTTTAAATGAGGCTTGGATGGCTATCTATTTCCCCCTTTGGAAAAGCTTTGCCATATCACATAGGTTTTGGACCAATATGTCTTCATTCTCATTGGTTACATGAATTGTTTAAGTTCTTATTTGACTTCCTAGTTGATCCAAACATTCTTTTTTTTAATTTTATTTTTTATAAACATATAATATATTTTTATCCCAGGGGTACAGGTCTGTGAATCGCCAGGTTTACACACTTCACAGCACTCATCATAGCACATACCCTCCCCAATGTCCATAACCCCAGCCCCCCTATCCAAACCCCACCCCCCACATCAACCCTCAGTTTGTTTTGTGAGATTAAGAGTCACTTATGATTTGTCTCCCTCCCAATCCCATCTTGTTTCATTTACTCTTCTCCTACCCCCTTAACCCCCCATT
>NW_019154409.1:9806-32725 GCF_002288905.1 Enhydra lutris kenyoni | reverse complement strand
ATAAGTGGCTTCGGAAACACTGGGCAACCTCAAGTGAAGCAATGCAATTGAATGACTATCCCACCCGATCCACAACAATGAAGTCACAATGTGGCAGGAACTTCAACAAAACAGCTACACCCATAAAATGCCTAGCTGAAAATTGGGCAGAATGTTATTAACACACCCACCTTTTTAAAAATTTTTTTAAATTTTATTTTCAGCGTAACAGTATTCATTGTTTTTGCACCACACCCAGTGATCCATGCAATCCGTGCCCTCTCCAATACCCACCACCTGGTTCCCCCAACCTCCTACCCCCGCCCCTTCAAAACCCTCAGATTGTTTTTCAGAGTCCATAGTCTCTCATGGTTCACCTCCCCTTCCAATTTCCCTCAACTCCCTTCTCCTCTCTAACACCCCTTGTCCTCCATGCTATTTGTTATGCTCCACAAATAAGTGAAACCATATGATAATTGACTCTCTCTGCTTGACTTATTTCACTCAGCATAATCTCTTCCAGTCCCGTCCATGTTGCTGCAAAAGTTGGGTATTCATCCTTTCTGATGGAGGCATAATACTCCATGGTGGATATGGACCACCTGTTCCTTATCCATTCGTCCACTGAAGGGCATCTTGGTTCTTTCCACAGTTTGGCGACCGTGGCCATGGCTGCTATAAACATTGGGGACCCTCTCATTTTTAAAAGTCATCTTTACCCCTTTCACTGGACAGTTGGTCAAGAGACCCATGATGGAAATGATAGTCCTAGCTGGTAGTTTTCAGATCGTTTATTATTCAGTAAATGAAAGTGAATACAATTGCAATGAGTAGAGATATTTAAAAATTAACAGACACAAGGAAATGATTAGAGGCCTATGAAAAGTTTGGCATTTACAAAGTTTGAAATATTTGTCCATTTCTGCTTTCTCTTATATCTTCTGCTTCTTATTTCATGAGCTTTGTTTCTTTCATTTTTTTTTTTTTTTACCATATGCTGGTTTTTATTCTTGGCAAAACTAACTAGAGTAATTTCCTTATACCAAGAATTACTGTACCCTCCTTTAGAGCGGCTCAGCATTTGTGTCTGCCATGAGGCTGTAGCCCTATCAGTCACAAACCACCTCAAACCACATTCATAGCTTGATGTTTGTTGACAGATACTAGTCAGATTGCAAGGACACAACAGCCTGTTCCTTTGCTGTCTCCTTTCAACTCTTTCCCTGCAGGCTCCCAAGTTTGAGGAGAACAGTGTGTCTTACCTTGTCAGGGTCCTTGGGGTCCCAGAGTAATACATGCAGAATTCCCCATAAATTTCTTGTGATGGTTAATTTTGTATATTGACTTGGTTTATCTCATTGTGTCCATATATTTTGTCCAGCATTATTCCCTGATATTTCTGTAAGAGAGTGTATTTTGGATGTGATTAGTACTTGAAACGATGGACTTGGAGTAAAACATAAGACTTTCCATAATGTGTGTGGACCTCACCTCATCAGTCAAAGGCCTAACTAGAACAAAAGACTAACTGCCCCAGAGGAAGATGGTTATTATCCCAGCAGACCACTCCAAACTTGAACTGCAATATTTTCACTTCCTAGGTCTCCAGCCTAAGGACATTTGGACTTTGTGTTAAAATATCTGTGGGATTTTAACTTATGGAGGTGACTGTGTAATGACACAAAGACACAAATGGCATTGAGGTATTTTTGTTATTTACATTTCCCCAGAAGAGGGGGCATGCCACTTCAAACAGGTGATGAAACACCAATCTGGTCTGGAAACAGAAGTGGGAGTGAGGTGAAAGCATAGCCCAAAGCCATTACAGGGGTTTCCATGGACAAAGCAAGGCGGAGCAGGGGAAACAGTCTAGGACTGGCCAGTTTGGAAAATGTCAAACATCTTTATGAATCGGGTGGCCTTTAGTTGTCTGACTCCTACCTTTGCTATGATTTAGAATGAGAGAACTATTGGCTTTAGTTTGTGAGAGTGAGACAAAGGAAGTGTTGAAGGTAGGGCTTTGAGAATGGTTGGTATAGATATAATAGGTATGTAACCAGCTAATTATTATCTCCATGAATGCTTCTCCTTGCTTTCTTACCTTCTCCTTATCTCCAGAAAGCTGTGTCATCACCATGAAAAACAATAAATGAAAAACATGATTAATATAGACTTGAATTGCAATATTAGCTCTTCCAGGTTCTGAGCCTGCCAGCCCAACCTGCAGATTTTGTATTGCTGCTCTCCATAATCATGAGCCAAATCCTTAAAATAAAACTCTCTCTCTCTCTCTCTCTCTCTCTCTCTCTCTCTCCCCCTCCCTCCCTCCCTATAGATATATAGATATAGGCATAGATATAGATGCTACATATTTACGTTTAGACATCCAGTTGGTTCTCTGGAGAACTCTGACTAATACAGCTACCTTCCTGTGGCCTTTGCAGATGTCTGTTGAAGGCCAGGAATATCCTTGCAGCAAAAACAAGTTTGAGAATCAGATATTCTGATTTCATTTCAAGTGCAGGATTTCTCAGCATTTGGCCTTCTACATTTTGCTCTCTTTCTTCCTCTGCAATACCTTTATGTAGACTTTTTTTAAGTTTTATTTTATTATTATTATTTTTTTTTTGTTTTGTGTGTGTTTATTGAAAATCTGGTTACTGAAAGTACAGAGTAATATTAGTTTCAGGTGTACAGTAGATTCAACACTTCAATACAACACCTGGTGGTCATCAAACAAATGCCTTCTTTATTTTATTTTATTTCTTTTTTACAAATGTCCTCTTTAAACCATCATCTACTGAACTCATGACCAACCTGTCCTCTGGTACCATTCTATAATGGTTTGCTAGTTCTCTATAACTTTGTTTGTTCTCTATATTTGATGTTTGGCTTTTAGGTTTGCCCTTCTATACAAGTTTTATTTTTTATTTGTTTGTTTTTTTTTTGTTTATTTATTTTTGCTTAATCTCAATGCCTAATATGTTTCTCAAACTTACAACCCCAAGATAAAAAGTTGTATACTCCTCTAACTGAGCCAGCCAGGTGTCCCATGGAGATTATTTTAATGAATGCTTTTAATTTCTTTTTTTATTAAGCATCAGAGTGGAGTCTAGTAATTTCGACCCACCGCCCAAAGCAGATACTCCTGTCTGGCCCAAAAGACACAGTCTCCACCCATCCCATGTCTTCAGTGGTGTGGAAGTGGGAGACAGAAAGGCCTGACAGTTATCTATGCTCTCTGGCTGGGTGAGTTCAGCCAGTGGGGAGCCCCAGCTGAAGATTTGAAGAAGGGATTAGAGTGGCCCCTTTTATGTCCATGAAAACCCTATTAGTGGGGATTCCTCAGTCAGTTGTGTCCCGCAGCTGCTAATCTCTACTTCTCATTTTCTTTTCCCTGTCCATTAGGATTAACAGTGGTGGGGGAGGTTGGGACAGTGAGGAAGGGGGTGAAAAGGGCATGGGAGGCCTGACAAAAGCTCTATTGCTGCTGCTTATGCCAGGCTTTTGCACCAGCTTCCACTTCTCCGTATCCTCCAACCATATCTCACTAATTAGTTCTTTGGTAAAGAAATTGCACAAATGGTCCTACCATAAGTTTGCCAGCTCCAAAGTCGATACTTCTTTTATGTCCACAGAAACTACCAATTGCACACCTCTTTGATCTGTTTTTATCCTATTATTTACCCTATCTATGTAAAATCTAATTCAGCCATTCTATTTTTTATATGCAATATTTTGACTTGGTTCTTTCCTGTACTTTTCTTGGGTCTTATTGCTAATGATATTTTCCTATATCCAGAAGGATATAGGACATATATCCTATAACCTTTCCTCCTTACTGCAATCTGCCATGCATCTCCTATGGGAAGTGACTCAACTTTAAAGGTCTTAGAAGAAATTACAGAGGAAAGACCAAGTCTCTTCAGATAGTACTTGCCCTACAAGGGATGGTAGAATGGAGGCACAGGGGGCACATTCTCAAGATGGCTGTTTGGAACTACACACTAGTTCACATGGCCACCCTGCAACATACTGGCTCCAGAAAAATATTAGACAGCATTTGTCACAGAGAGCAGAGTACTTGAAAAGACTTCTTCAAGCCCATCCTCTTGTCACCCTACCCTCTTCTCCCAACTACAGGCCACTTCAGGTTGCCTTTAGTTCCACCAGGTTTCCTCAATGACTCTACATTTTCTTCTAACCTCCTCTGCTCACCCAACATTTCTCTGGGGATGTGAGCCAGCAGCCCATGGGGAGCTCCTGATGGCAGGCCTGGTGAAAACCACTGCAGTGGCATTCTCGGCCTGTCCCACATATGCAGACTCACAGGCCCTGCAGACCTGCTCTGAACCCAGACATCAGTCTTCTTACTTAGGATCTTTCCTTGCCACTGACCAGGGCTACATTTGGGACAATCAGCCCAAACCTCTCTTTATACTTCTCATAGGTAGCCAGAGAAAGGGAAACACACAGGGCCTTGAGGTGCCTGAGAATGGCCTGCATTAGAGGGAAGACCTCTGCTCTTTGAGGAGATCTAGATTGGAATTTGTGTCCTACTATTTACTACCCATTTGACCTGAGACAAGTTAATTTACCTTGCTAAGCCTCAGGTTCAGATCTGTAAAAAGACATCAGGCCTGGATAATAATACGGAACATTGAAGCTTGCCATGGGCAACAGGGTGCCAGGCTGAGGTGGAGCTGTGCTCTGGCAGATCTGCAGAGTGGATGGGAAATGAATTTGTATCTATGAGTTAGGGGGTTCCAACACTTCATGGAGGAACAAGTAGTCACACCACTCCATGCTTCACACAGAAACATACCTATTGACAGACAAAACAGAAGTCTCTATTTGAGAGAAATCCAATACAGAGTTGAGAAATGTGACTGTTCCTGGGGCAGCAGGTGTTAGTGCTCCAAATCTGAACTAAGTGCTGACTCCTACCACAGGGCTCAGCAACCAATGCATAGAGCCCCATAACTGTGTCTACTTGCACGGAGGGAATTTTTTTTTCTCACTTCCAGATACTGCTGAGCTGGGAAGGAAGCATCCACATGAGTAGCAGAGGCCTTACCCGGGTAAGATGTTAGTGATCACGTGCATGTGACTTAACCTGTTCTCACCGGCTGGTGAGAATCTAATCTGAGGGACAAGAGTGGAAGGAATTTGCACAGAATACCTGATGGCACATTGAATCAGTGGGTCTGCAATTGTTGGGGGATGCTCCCTGATCAGCAAGTATTCAGGTAATTGGCCTGTGGTTGTGAGACCCTGCTGAGCTTTCTGCTAGGTTGTTAGTAAGTTTTTGTGACCCAGGTATGTTTGTAGGGGGCAGCTCAGGATATGGCTTTGGACTCAGTGCAGACCCAGCAAGTCCAGGGTCAACCAAACCACAGTTATGTCAGATTCCCGGGGTTGGTAGGCTGGGCCTTGAGAGACTGGGGAAAGACAGAGCTGTGGGTACAAGGGGAATAGACTGAGGGCTAAATTCTGAAGGTGTGAGTAGAGCTCTGGAGGGAAGCTGACCTGAGAATTTATACCTTAACCTGTGGCTAGGGCCCTTCACAATCCACTTCAAAGAAGCAGAGACTCTCAGTGCTGGAATGAAACAGCAGGGCACATCAAACTATACACCTTCATTTAAGAGAGAAGACTTGGCTTCCTTCTAATACATAAGAAGGGGAATGTTGGATGATATGGTCATTCATTTTTTTAAGATTTTATTTATTTCTTTAAGAGAGAGACAGTGAGAGAGAGCATGAGAGGGGAGAAGGTCAGAGGGAGAAGCGCACTCCCCATGGAGCTGGGAGCCCAATGCGGGACTCAATCCTGGGACTCTGGGATCATGACCTGAGCTAAAGGCAGTTGCTTAATCAGCTGAGCCATCCAGGTGCCCATGACATGGTCGTTCTATTTCTAATTTTTTTCAAAGTATTTTCTACCCCCCAATGTGGAGCTCAATCTCATGAACCTGAAATAAAGGGTCATTATTCTAACTGAGCCAGGCAGATGCCCCTATGTGGATTTTTTTTTTTTTTTTTGCAAAACTTGATACTATTTTCCATAGTGAATGCACCCATTTACAGTCCCACCAACAGAGCACAGTTCCCTTTCCTCCACATTTTGGCCAACACTTGTTATTTCTGGTCTTCTGGATATTAACCATTCTGACAAGTGTCAAGTGACATCACTTTGGGCTTTGATTTGCATTTCCCTGGTGATGAGTGGTCGTAAACATATCTTCTTGTATTTGTTGCCTCTCTGTGTGTTTTCTTTGGAAAAATATTCTGAACTCTGCTGATTTTGTAACTGCTATTTGTTTTTGAGTTACTGAGTTGTATGAGTTCTTTAATATTTTGGATATGAAACCTTTATCAGTTAGGTAGTTTGCTAAAACTTTATCAGTTAGGTAGTTTGCTAGTTTCCTCTTCTGTATGTTGTATTTTTGATGTGTTGATGATTGGACATTTTCTTTGCCGTGCAGAAGGTTTTTAGTTTGATGTAGTCCCAGCTGTTTATTTTTATTATACCCTTTGATTCTGATATCAAATTCAAAATATCAGAGTCAAGAATGATCTCGCGTGCCTGGGTGGCTCAGGTGGTTAAGAAACTTCCTCGAGCTCATGTCATGATACTGGAGTCCCAGGATCGAGTTCCCTATTGGGCTCCCTGCTCGGTGAGGAGTCTGCTTCTTGCTCTTACCCTTGACCCCCTCATACTCTCTTTCTTTTGCATTCTCTCTCTCAATTAAATAAATAAAATCTTTAAAAAAAGAATGATTTCAAGAAACATTTTTCCCAAAAAATTGGGTTTAAGGGGTTAAATGAATATACCTATTCTGACACTTCTGTGCTCCATAGTTTTAAAAGGTTCTTGACCGGCTCAGTCAGCAAAGCATTTATCTCTTGATCTCAGAATCTTGAGTTAAAATTTTGGTCATGGAGATTATTAAAAAAAAAAAAAAAAGTTGTTGTGTTAATAGCATTCTGTCCAGTTTTCATCTAGGTATTTTATGGGTGTAGCTGTTTTGTCGAAGTCTTTGTCGCATGTTGACTGTTATTTGGATGGGGTTGGATAGACATTCAGTTGCATTGCTTTACATGAGGTTGCCCAGAGCCTTGTTTCCAAAGCCACTTATTGTGGAGACTGTTGCTTCCCTATTTTGTATTCTTGGAGCTTTTGTTTGGAAGGCTTGTGGGCCAGGGCTCTGGGGAAAGAAGTCTGAAAACCCAAGCTAGGGTTAGGGTGAGGGTCTAGGGCCTGAACTGAAAATGCTGGTGCAAGCACCCCAGGATGTGAAGTTAGGGTGAGTGTCAGTCATTCGTTCAGACTACAATTTGTGACCACTAGGTTTACCATATGTTGAGGTGGCCTGAGGACATACAGGTTTCTGCCACTCTGGGGGTTTTGCACAGTTCCAAATAGCAAGGTTTCATTCTGGAGAACAATTGGACTCCTGTTGTTTGGCTCTAGGGTCCCACATATGGAGGGNCTTCCTTGGTGCCAGCTATGTGGGTATCTGTCTGGAGGAAGGACTCAGGTTGAGGTACAGAGCTGTATTAGTGTCCAGAGCTGGCTTTTGTAAATGGGGGTGGCTTGGGGTCTCTTGCAGCTGTCTCATGATCTGGGGGTTTCATGCAGCTCCATAGGGCACATTTTCCTTCTGGAAGTCAGGCAGAGTCCTGTGGTGGGACTCCAGTGTTCCCTATATGAAGGGCTTGTGGACCAGGACTCTGAGGACAGATGTATGAAATTCAAGCTAAGGCTAGGGTTAGGGCCTAATGCATGGCAGGCCCGATCTATACATGCTGAGACGAGCTCCCCAGGATCTGAGGTTAAGGCAAATATGAGGGGCTCACTCAAGCTGGAGCTTGTGTCCATGAGAACCATCGATTTTGGGGGTGGCCTCATGGGGCCAAGGAGTTTTCCAAAGCTCTGGGGATTTTTGGTGCAGTTCCAAACAGTTTGGTTTATTCTGGGATATAGGTGGTGTCCTGTTTTATGACTCTGGGTCCCCCATATGGATGGATACGAGAGCATGGACCAGATATGGATTCCTGAAAACCCAACCTAGGGTTTGGGTTAGGGACTAGCTTCATGTCAGGTCTGATCTGCTGACTTTGGGGCCAGCTACATGGGTGGCTGACTAGAGGTCTGGGTTCAGGCTGAGGGAGAGAATGTGCATTAGTGTCCTGACCTAGGTCCCACAATTGGGGGTGTCCTCTTTGGCTGTGCAGGTTTTCATAATCTGCAGGGAGTGTTTGAAGCTCCCTATAGCACAGTTTCTGCTGTACAGGCAGGCAGAGTACTGTGCTGTCATTCCAGAGTTCTCTCTCTAGAGGGCTTGTGGGCGAGGACTCTTGGGATGGAAGTTTAAAAACCTAAGCTAGTGTTAGGGTTAGGTCCTAGAGCATGGCCGGCCAGATCTGCAGATGCTGAGGCAAGCTCCTTGGGATGTAAATTTAAGGTGTGTGCCAGGCATTGGCTCAGGCTGAACTTTGTGTCCATGCATTCTTCCAAATATGGGGGAAACCTCATGTGGCCATGGAGGTTATTATCACCCTGCTGGTTTTGTGCAGCTCCAATTGGCAAGATTTATTTTACGGGACAGGAGGAGTCTAGTTTTATGGCTCAGGTGCTCACCATAAGAAGGGATTCACGAACAGGGTTCTGGGTATGGATGTGTGACAACCCAACCTAGGGTTAGGATCAGGGCCTAGAGGCTTGGTAGGACTGATCTGCTGGCTCTGGGAGTGGTAGGACTTGGTAGGACTGATCTGCTGTCCCAGTGGCTGATTAGAAAACAGGACTCAGGTTGTGTCCGACTGCGAATTAGTGTCCACAGTGGGGTACTAAATTGGGGTGGCATCAGGGGCCATGCACGTTTCTGTAATTTTGGGGTTTTATGCAGCTCCATAAGGCACAATTTCCTTCTGGATGGCAAACTGAGTCATATTGTGTGGTTCCTGAGTTCTGTATCTGGAGTACTTATGGGCCAGGACTCTTGGGACAGACGTCTGAAAACCCAAGCTATGGTTAGGGCTAAGGCCTAGGGCATGGTTGACTCGACCTACAGACGCTGAGGCAGGCTCCATGGATTGTGAATTTAGGGTGAGTGTCAGGTGTTCACTCAGGCTAGAATTTGTGTCCGTGATTTCTGCCAAATATGGGGATGGCCTCATGTGACCATGGAGGTTACTACAGCTATGGTGATTTTTTGCAGCTCCAATTAGCAAGGTTTTATTCTGCAAGACAAGAGGAGTCTTGTATTATGTCTCAGGGGTCACCCATATGGAGGTTTTCGAGCCAAGGCTCCGGGAATTAATTCCTAAAAACACAATCTAGGGTTAGGATTAGGGCCTAGCAGCATGGCTTTCCTGATCAGCTGTCTCTGGAGGGAGCTACCTTGGGGACTGAGTTGTAAACTTAGCTCAGGCTGAGGTTCACAAATCGGCTTGTGTTCAGTGAGTCCTCCGAAATTGGGGGAGGCCTGGGCCATGCAGATTTCTCTTACTCTGAGAATTTTACACAGCTCGAAACCACAGAAATTCCTTTAGGAGAGGAAGAGAAGTCCTGTTTTCTGGTTCAGGAATCTCTCCTATGGAGGGATTTGAAAGTTGACCCCTGGGGACAGATACCTGAAAACACAGCTAGGGTTAGAATTAGGGACTGGGGCAGGGTAGGTCTGATTTGCTAGCTCTTGGGCTAGCTACGTGGGTGGCGGAGTGGAGGTCTTGTCTCAGGACGAGTGACAGAATATGTATTAGCATCCAGGGAGAGTTTCCTAAATGGGTGTGGCCTCAGAGGCCATGCATGTTTCTCCTAATCTGGGGGGTTTTGTAAAGCGCCATAGGGCATGACTTCCTTCTGGAGGGCAGGGAGAGTCCTGTGGTATGGCTTCTAGTCCCCAGTCTGGAAGGCTTGTGAGCCGGGACTCTGGGGAAAGAAGTCTGAACACCCAAGCTAGGGTTTAGAAAAGGTCCTAGGGCAGGGCAGGTCCAATCTGCAGACGCTGAGTTGAGCTCCTCAGGATCTGAGCTTATGGCAAATGTCAGATATTCACTCAGACTACAATTTGTGACGACTAGGGCTACTGTAAATTGAGATGGCCTCCTTTGGACATGGAGGTTTCTCCTGCATTTGGGGTTCTGCACAATGCCGAAGAACAAGGTTTCATTCTGGGAGACGGGTGGAGTCTTCTTGTATGGCTCTAGGGTTCCCCATTTGGAGGGATTCATGAGCAGGTCTCTGGGGATGGATGCCTAAAAACACAATGTAGGATTAGATATAGGGCCTAGGGTCATATCAGGTCCAACCTGCCAACTCTGGCTTGTGGACAATAACTCTGAGGACAGAAGTCTGAAACCCAAGCTAGGTCTACGGTTTGGGCCTAGGGCATGGCAGGCCTGAGGCGAGCTTCCTGAGAATCAAAATTAAAGCAAGGGTCAGGCGGTCGCTCAGGCTGGAATTTGTGTCCATTCCATCCGCTGAACGTGAGGTGGCCTCATGCAGCCTTGGAGGATTCTCCCGCTCTGGGGTTAGTGCGCAGTTCTGAACAGATTGTTCTATTCTGGTGATAGGTGGTGTCCAGTTTTATCGCTCAGGGGTCATCCACATGGAGGGATTTGAGAGCAGTGTTCCATGTATGGATGCCTGAAAACCCAAGCTACAATAAGGGTTAGGTCCTAGTGGCATGTCAGTCCTTATATCCTGGCTCTGGAGTGAGCTACCCATTGGGCTTTTTTGAAAATGGGGCTCAGGCTAAGGGTCACAATGGGTGTTTGTGCCCATGGCAGCCTGCAAAAGTGGGCGTGGCTTCAGGGGCAATGCAGTTTTCTTCCAACTCTGAGGGTTTTACATAGCTCCAAAAAGCATGGTTTCCTTCTGGGGGACAGGAGGAATTCTTTTTTGCTGCTCAGGGGTCTCCCATATGGAGGGATTCAAGAGGAGGGTGCTGGTTGTGGATGCCTGAAAACCCAGCCTAGGGTTAGGAATAGGGCCTAGCAGCATGACAGGTCTGATATGCTGGCTCTGGGCCAGCTGTCCCGGTGCCTGATTAGAGCACGGGACACAGATTGTGTCAGACTTCATACTGGCATCCATGGTAGTGTACGAAGCTGGGGTGGCATTGTGCGCCGTGCATGTTTCCCCTGATCTAGGGATTTTGTGCAGCTCCATAGGGCACGGTTTCCTTCTGGAGAGAATGGAGAGCCCTGTGGTGTGGTGCTGGAGTCCCCAGTCTGGAGTCCTGATACTCCAGGACTCAAGGAATAGAATTCTAAAAATCCAAGATCCGTGTAAGGTTAGGGTCTAGGCATGAATCGACAATCTGCAGATTCTGAGGCAAGCTCCCCAGACTCTGATGTTAGGGCGAGTGTCAGGCATTCGCTCAAACCAGACTAGAATTTGGGTCCACTAGGGCTGTCGAATATGTGGGTGGCCTCCTGGGGCCATGGAGGTTTCTCCAGCTCTTGAAGTTTTGTGCAGATTTAAATAGCATGGTTTCATTCTCAGGGAGAGGTGGAGTCCTGTTGTATGGATCAGGGATCCCCATATGAAAGGTTTTGAGAGCAGGGCTCTGGGTATGGAACCCTGAAAACCCAACCAAGGGTTAGTATTGGGCACTGGGGCATGGGAGGCCTATCTGCCACCTCTGGGGCCAGCTACATGAGTGGCTGACTGGAAGTCAGGTCTAAGGCTGAGGGACAGAATGTATTTTAAGATCCAGGGTCGGGTTCCATCAAAGGTTGTGATCTTTTACACATGGAGGTTTCTCTAAGTCTGGGGGTTTTGTGCAGCTCCATTGAGCATGGCATCCTTCTGGAGGTAGGCAGAGTCCCCTGGTATGGCTCTGGAGTTCTCTGTCTGGAGGGCTTGTAAGCCAGGACTCTAGGGATGGAAGTCTGAAGAGCCATACTAGGGTTAGGGATAGGGCCTAGGGCATGGCAGGCCCAATAGACAGATGATGAGGTGAGCTCCCATGGATTTCAGGTTAAGGCAAGTGTCAGGAGGTCGCTCAGGCTGGAGTTTGTGTCCGTGTGATCCGCAAAAATGTGGGTGTGGCCTCATGGGGCTATGGAGTTTTTTCCCCACTCTGGGGTTTTTCCACAGTTTCAAATAATTTGGTCTATTCCTGGGGGATGGGTGGTATCCTGTTTTATATCACAAGGGTCCCTCATATGGAGGGATTTGAGAGCAGGGTTGCGGGTATGGATGCCTGAAAACCCAACCTACAATAAGGGTTAGGTCCTAGTGGCATCGTAGTCCTTATATCCTGGCTCTGGGGTGAGTTACCCATGGGGCTGTGTTGAAAATGGGGTTCAGGCGAAGGAACACCATGGGTGTTTGTGTCCATGGTGCCTGCAAAGTGGGTGTGGCCTCAGGGTCTACACAGTTTTCTTCCAACTCTGAGAGTTTTACATAGCTCAAAAAGGCAAAGTTTACTTTTGGGGGTAGTAGAACTTTTGTTTTGTGGCTCAAGTTTCCCCCGTATGGAGGGATTTGAGTGGAGGGCTCTGGGTATGGATGCCTGAAATGCCAACCTAGGGTTAGGATTAGGGCATATGGGCATGGCAGGTCTGAACTGCTGGCCCTGGGACCAGCTGACCTGGTGGCTTATTGGAGGACATGATTCAGGTTGTGTCAGACTGCATAATATTGTCCAGGGTGGAGTTTGAAAGTGGGGTCTCATTGAGGGTTGTTCACATTTCCCCTCATCTAGGGGTTTTGTGCAGCTCCTAGGGCAAGGTTTCCTTCTGGAGGGCAGGAAGAGTCCTGTGGGGTGGATCCAGAGTCCACAATCTGGAGGGATTGCATTCCAGAACTCAAGGAATAGAATTCTGAAAACCAACACTCAGTGTATTGTTAGTGTGTATGGCATGGATCACTGATCTGCAGATTCTGAGGCGAGCTCACCAAATTTGGAAGATAGAGTGAATCCAAGGCATTCGTTCAAACCTTAAAAGAATTTGCGTCCACCTGGCCTGCCAAATGTTTGGGTGGCCTCCTGGGTTTGGATGTTTCTACTGCTGGGGTTGTTGAGCAGCTACCAAAAGTATGGTTTCACTCTGGGGGAGAAGTGAAGTCCTTTTGCATGGCTCAGGTTCCCTATATGGGAGTATTTGAGAACAGGGCTCTGCGTGTGGATGCCTGGAAACCTAACATAGGGTTAGCATTATGGACTAGGGGCATGGAAGGTCTCTGGGGCCAGCTATGTGGGAGGCTGATTGGACATCGGGGCTCAGGCTGAGGAACAAAATGTGTATTAGTGTCCTGGGTTGGGTTCTGTAAATCAGGGAGGCCTTGTTGGCCATGCAGGTTTCTCCTAAATTAGGGGTTTTGTGCAGCTCCTAATAGTGTGGTTTCATTCAGGGGGAGAGCGGGAGACCTGCTGTATGAATCAGGAGTCCCCATATGGAGGGATTTGAGAGCAGGGTTTTGGGGAAGGACTCCTGAAAACCCAGCCTAGGTTTAACATTAGGGACTAGGGGCATGGGAGGTCTGATCTGACGACATTGCAGACATCTACGTGGGTGGCTGACAGGAGGTCGGTCTCAAGTTGAGGGAGAGAATGTGTATTAGTGTCCTAGGCCGAGTTCTGAAAATCATAGAGGCCTCATTTGCCTTGCAGGTTTCTCCTAATCTGGGGGTTTTGTGCAGCTCCAGTGAGCACAGTTTCCTTCTGGAGGGTAGGCAGAGACCCAATGTGTGGCTCTGGAGTACTCTATCTGGAGAGCTTGTGGGCCAGGACTCTTGGGATGGAAGTCTAAAAACCGAAGCTAGGGTTAAGGTTAGGTCGTAGGGCATGACAGGCCCAATCTACAGATGCTGAGGCGAACTTCTGGGGATCTGAGGTGAAGGCGAGAGTCAGGAGGTCACTCAACCTGGAGTTTGAGTCCATGAGGTCTGCCTAATGTGCGGCTGGCCTCATGGGGCTATGGAGTTTTATCCCGCTCTGGGCATTTTGCACAGTTCCAAATACTTTGGTCTATTCTGAGAGATAGGTGGTGTCCAGTTTTATGGCTCATGGGTCCCCCATATGGAGGGATTTGAGAGCAGGGTTCCAGGTATGGATGCTTGAAAATGCAAACTACTATAAGGGTTAGGTCCTAGAGGCATCACAGTCCTTATATCCTGGCTCTGGATTGAGCTTCTCATAGTGCTGTGTTGAAAATGGGGCTCAGGCTAAGGATCACAATGGGTGTTTGTGTCCAGGATGGCCCGCAATAGTGGGCATAGCCTGAGGGGCTTCTCAGTTTTCTTCCAAATCTGGGGGTTTTACATAGCTCAAAAAGGCAATGTTTCCTTCCAGGAGTAGGATCAGTTCTGTTTTGTGGCTCAGGCCTCCCCCGTGTAGAGATATTCAAGTGGAGGGCTCTGGGTACCAACGGTTTGGATTAGGGCCTAGGGGAATGGCAGATACAATCTGCTGGCTCTATGCCAGCTGTCCCAGTACCTGATTGGAAGACAGGACTCAGGTTATGTCAGACTGCGTATTAGTGTCCAGGGTGGAGTATGAAAGTGGGGTGACATCGGGGACTGTGCAGGTTTCCCCTGATCTAGGGCTTTTGTGCAGCTCCATAGGGCAGGGTTTCCTTCTGGAAGACTGAGAGTCTTGCCATGTGGCTCCAGATTCCTTAATCTGGAGACCTTGCATTGCAGGTCTCAAGGGATGGAATTCTGAAATCCCAAGTTCCCTTTATGGTTAGGGTGTAGTGCATGGATCCCTGATCTGCAGAAGCTGAGGCTAGCTCCCCAGATTCTGAAATTAGGCTGAGTGTCACCCATTCACTCAGACCAGACAAGAATTTGTGCCCACTAGGGCTGCTGAAAGAGTTGGTGGCCTCCTGGGGCCAAGGAGTTTTCTCCCGCTCTGGGAGATTTGTGTAGTCTCACAAAGTATGACTTCATTCTGGGAGAAATGTGGAGTCCTGTTATATGGCACAGATGTCCCCATATAGAGAGATTAGAGAGCAGGACTCTGTGTATGGATGCCTGAAAACCCAACCTAGGGTTAGCATTAGGGACTAGGGGCATGGCAGGTCCAATCTGCTGCCTCTGGGGCTAGCTACATGAGTGCTGACTGAGGTTCGAGGCTCAGGCTTAGGACAAAATGTGTATTAGGATCCAGTGTTGTGTTCTGTAAATGGGGGTGGCCTCGTTAGTCTTGCTGGTTTCTCCAAATCTGGGGCATTGGTGCAGCTCCAATGAGCAAGGTTTCCTTCTGTAGTTTATGCAGAGTTAATGGTGTGGTTCTAGAGTTCTCTATCTGTAGTGCTTGTGGGCCAGGGCTCTCAGGATGGAAGACTGAAAACCGATACTAGGTTCAGGGTTAGGGCCTAGGTCATGGCAGTCCCAATCTACAGGCGCTGGGCATCTCCTGAGGATCTGAGATGAAGGAGAGTGTCAGGAGGTCACTCAGGCTGGAGTTTGTGTCCATGTAATCCGTTGAATGTAGGGGTGGCCTCAAGGGGCCATAGAGTTTGTTCCTGCTCTGTGGTTTTTCCTCAGTTCCAAATAGTTTGGCCTATTCTGGGGGATAGGTGGTGTCCTGTTTTATGGCTCATGGGTCCCCCATACAGAGGGATTTGAGAGCAGGTTTCTGAATATGGATGCCTGAAGAGCCAACCTATGTGTAGGGCTACGTCCTAGTGGCATGGCAGACCTTATATCCTCGCTCTGTGAAGAGCTACCCATGGGGCTGTGTTGAAAATGGGGCTCAGGCTAAGGGTCACAATGGGTGTTTGTGTCCTGGCCCGATGTAAAATTGGGTGTGGCCTCAGGGGCAACGCAATGTTCTTCCACCTCTGAGGGTTATACATAGCTGCAAAAAGCAAGTATTCTTTCTGGGTTCAGGAGAACTTCTGTTCTGTTTCTCAGGGCTCCCCCATGTGTTGTGACTCAAGAGGAGGGCTCTGGGTAATGATGCCTAAAACCCCAATCTAGGGTTAGGATTAGGCCCTAGGGCATGGCAGGTCTGATCTGCTGGCTATGGGGCCAGCTAATCCTGTGACTGATTGGAGGACAGGACTCAAGTAGTAGCAGACTGCATATTAGTGTCCAGGGTGGAGAAGGAAAATGGGGTGGCACCAGGGGCTGTGCAATTTTGCCCTAATAGAGGTGTTTTGTGCAGCTCCATAGGGACCGGTTTCCCTCTGGAGGGGAGGGAGAGTCCTGTGGGCTGGCTCCAGAGTCCCCAGCCTGGAGGGCTTGCATTCCAGGATTCAAGGGATGACATTCTGATAGCCCAAGCTCATTTTTGTTTAGGGTATAAGGCATGGATCCCCTATCTGCAAATGCTGAGATAAGCTCTCCAGATTTTGAAGTTAGGGTGGCTGTCAGGCATTCGCTCAGACCAGACTAGAATTTGTGTCCAATAAGGTTGCAGAATATGTGGGTGTCCTCCTGGGGCCATGGACGTATCTCTTGCTGGTGGGTTTGTGCAGCTCCAAATAGTATGATTTCATTCTCGGTGAGAGGTGGAGTCCTGTTATATGGCACAGATGTCCCCCTATAGAGAGATTAGAGAGCAGGACTCTGTGTATGGATGTCAGAAAACCCAACCTAGGGTTAGCATTAGGGACTAGAGGCATGGCAGATCCAATCTGCTAACTCTGCGACCAGCTACATGGGTGGCTGACTGGATGTCGCTTCTCAGGCTGAGAGACAGAATGTGCATTAGTGTCCAGAGTCTGGTTCCATCAATGGGTTTGGCCTCGTTGGCCATGCATGTTTTTCCTAATCTCGGATGTTGTGAATCCCCATTGAGAATGGTTTCCTTCTGCAGGTTAGGCAGAGCCCCATGGTGTGGTTACTCAGTTCTTTATCTGGAGAGCTTGTGGGCCAGGACCTTTGCGACAGAAGACCGAAAACCTATGCCAAAGTTAGAGTTAGGGCCTAGGTCATGGCACACCCAATCTACAGATGCTGAGGTGAAATCATAGGGATCTGAGGTTAAGGAGACAATCAGGAGGTTGCTCAGGATGGAATTTCTGTCCATTTGATCCGCCAAATGTGTGGCTGGTCTCATGAGGCCATGGAGTTTTCTAGGGCCATGGCCTAGACCTACTGTCAGCCTCACAGATAGCTAGCAACATATCCAGCAGATCAGACATGCCATGGCCCTAGACCATCAACTCTACCCAAACTGGGTTTGCAGGCATCTGTCCTCAGACCTTATCTCAATTCCCTGAATATGGGGGAAACTGAAGCACAAAACGGTACTCCCCCTTCCCCATGAGAGCAAATCTTGCCTTTGGGGTGAGGGTAAAACTCTCAGAGTAGGAGGAACCTCCATGGACCATGAGGCGACGCCCACTCTTGAGGATGGCTTGGGCACAAACAGGCATTGAGATCCTCAGGCTGAGCCACATTTTCATACAAGCCCCAACCGTAGTTGGACTACGAGTCTGCAATTCAGGCTTGCCATGCCCCTAGGGCCAAATCCTAACCAAAGGGGTTTTCCAAGATCCCATACCCAGAGACCTGATCTAGTATCTCTCTTTTTGGGGGACCCCTGAGACAAAAAAGAGGACTCCTCCCTTCACGAAGCATGACACCAAACTATTGTGAGCTGGGCAAATGCCCACAGAAGGAGACTCTTCCATGGCCCCATGAGGTCCCATGAGGCCACACCTACATTCCATGGCCATCCTAGACACAAAATCCAGAGACAAAAGCCAGAGCTACTGCCTCACATTTGCCCTCAGATCCCGAGGAGATCCCCTCAGGGTCTGCAGATCAGGTATGCCATACCCTTGACCNGGAGATCCCCTCAGGGTCTGCAGATCAGGTATGCCATACCCTTGACCCTAACCCTAAACCGAGTTTGTGTTTTCAGACTTCTGTCTCCAGAGCCCTGGCCCACACACCTTCCAGGCTGGGGCCTCAAGAGCCACACTGCAGCACTGTGCCTGCCTGCCCGAAGTAAACTGTGCCCTTTACAGTTGCTCAAACCCTACAGATAAGGAGAAAGCTGCTAGGCCTTCGAGGCCACCCCAATTTCGTAGGGAGACCTGGAATAAGTGCACATTCTGACACACCCTGAACACCTACATTCAGTCAGACACCCAGGTAGATGGCCTAGAGACAGGAGATTGAAACTAACATGCCCCTATTACCTAATCTGAACCCTAACATTGGTTTTCAGGCATCTGTCCCCAGAGACCTGGTCTGAATACCAACATAACGGGGTCCCTGAGGCACAAAACAGAACACCTCCTGTCCCAGAAGGGAAGCTTGCTATATGGAGCTGTGTCAAAGACTCAGGGGAGGAGAATCCTGCATGGTCCCTGAGCCATGGCCAAAATCCAAGGTATTCCTGAACACAAACCTGCATTGTGACCCATCAACATGAGACTCCATTTCAACTCAGCCCCCTGGGTAGTTGGCTCCAGAGCCAGCAGATCTAATTGCCATGTTCCTAGGCTGCAATGGTAACGTAGGGTGGGATTTCCAGGCATGCATGTGTAGAGATGGGCTATTGAATCATTCTATGTGGGGGACACTTGAGCCATCAAACAGGACTCACCCTGTCTCGCAGAAGGAAACCTTGCTGTTTGGAGCAGCTCACAACACCCAGAGTGGGAATACCTCCGTGGCCTCATGAGGCCGCCTCTCTCTTAGAATGCCATCATGGACACAAACTCTAGCCTAAGCAAACATCTGACACTAGCCCTTACCTCAGATGCTGGAGATCTTGATTCAGCCTCTGAAAATTGTGCCACCCATACCATAGTCCCTAACCCTAACCCTAGCTTGTGTTTTCAGTCTTCCGTCCTGAGAGTCCTGGTGTACAAGCCCTCCAGATTGGGAATTCTGTGGTCACAATGCAGCCCACTCAGAAAGCAAAAGTGGCCTCTGGGACTGCACAAAAACCACAAAATAGGATCAACTTGCACGGCCCTTGAGGGCAAAGAAATTTCATAGGCCACTGGTGCACTAATGATCTGTCTGCCACAGTTAAGCCCTGACCTCCTGTCAGCCACCTATGTCGCTGGCCACCTATCCAACAGATCATACCTGCCATGCCCCTAGGCCATCATCTCTACCCAACCAGGGTTTATAGGCCTTTTTCCCAGAGGCCTGGGCTCTGGAGCGAGCTACCCAGGGGGCTGAGTTTAAAAGGAATCTCATGCCAAGGGTCACAATGCGGGTTTGTGTCCAGAACTACCTTCACTTGTGGTGGTGGCCTCAGGGGTCAGGCAGGAGTCTACTACCCTGAGGGTTTGGCACAACTCAAAATAGCAAGGTTTCTTTCTGGGGACAGGAATTTTTGTATCTGTGGCTCAGGTATCCCCCAAATGTTGGTATTCGAGACCAGGCCTCAGTGGACAGATGCCCTACAACCTAAGCTAGGGTACAGATTAGAGCCTAGTGGCANCTAGGGTACAGATTAGAGCCTAGTGGCATGTCAGGTTCAATCTTCTGCCACTGGGGCCATCGACCTGGGTGTCTGATGGGAGGTTGCTACTCAGGGTGTGTCACACTGTGCATTTTGTCCTGGGCTACATATAAAATTGGGATAGTCTGAGGGGCCTTGCAGGTTTGTCCTAATCTTGAGGTTTCCTGAAGCTCTAAGGGGCACAGCTGCCTTCTGGATGTCAGACACAGTTCTTTGGGGTGTCTATGGAATACCCAGGTTGGAGGATTTGTGGGCCAGGACTCTAGAGACAGAAGTCTGAAAACACCAACTAGGGTTAGGATTAGGGCCAAGTGAATGGCAGGTCCCATCCTCAGACCCAGAGGGATCTGAAATTAGGGAGAGTGTGAGGTGGTAGCTGAGGGCTTTGTCACTGGATTTTTAGTCTAGGATGGCCACAGAATGTAGGGGTGGCCTCATGGGGCCTTGGAAGATTCTCCCTCTCTGGGGATTATGCCCGGCTCCCAATAGTTTGGTGTCATTCTGGGGGAAGGGAGGAGTCATGTTTTCTCATTCAGGTTTCCCCCAAAAACAGGGATCCCAGAGCAGGGCTCTGGGTACAGGTGCCTGCATAATCCACCTTGGGTTAGGATTTGGACCTTGGGGCATGGCAAGCCCGATATGTGGGCTCTTGGTCCTGCTACTGTAGGGCCTCATTTAAAAACGGCGCTCAGGATGGTGGTTACAATGCGTGTTTCTGCCCAAGACAGCCCTCAAGAGTGGGCGTGCCCTCATGGACCACGAAGGATTCTCCTACCCTGAGGGTTTGACACCCATCCCAACAGTAAGATTTCCTGCCAGGGGGAAGGAGGAGTTCTGTTTTTGCATCAGGTTCCCCCATATGCAGGGATTTGAGATAAGGTCTGGGGACAGATGCCTGAAAAACCAGGTTGGGTAGATATGATGTCCTAGGGCGATGACAGGTCTGAATTGCAGGATATGCGGGTAGTTGTCTGTGTGGATGATGGGGGGTCTGTTCTCTGGCTGTATTAGACAGCATTAGTGCACAGGGTGGCCTATGAAATTGGAGTGCTTCCAAGGGCCGAGCAGGTTGATCCCCATTTGGAAATTTTGGGGAGTCCCATAGGGCAATTTTTCCTCCTTGTGGGCAGGCAGAGTGCTGCGTTGTGGCTCCTGAATTCCCAGTCTGGAGGGCTTTGTGGGCGAGGAGTGTGAAGATGGAAGTCTGATAAGCTAGGGTTAGGTTTAGGGCAGATGGCATGGCAGGTCCAATCTGAAGGGCCTGAGGCGAGTTCTCCAGCATCTGAATAAGGGCGACAGTCAGATGTTCCCTCAGGCTAGAGTTTGTGTCCATGATGGCTACCTAATGGAGTGGTGGCCTCAAGGGACCATAGACGATTTTCTTTCTCTGGGTATTTCGCCCAGCTCCCAATAGTTTCAAGCCATTCTGGGGGAAGGGAGGAGTCCTGTTTTCTGTCTCAGGGGTCCCCAATAGAGGGATTCCAGAGCAAGGCTCTGGGTACAGGCACCTGGAAAACACACCTTAGGTTAGGATTTGGGCCTAGGGGCATGGCAAGGCCGATATGCAGGCTTTTGGTCCAGTTACCAAGAGGCCTTATTTCAAAACAGGGCTCTAGCTGAGGGTCACAATGAGTGTTTGTGCCCAAGCTGGCCCTTCAGAGAGGCGTGGCCTCATGGGCCATGCAGGTATCCCCTGCCCTTAGGGTTTTACAAAAATCCCAACAGCAAGGTTTTACACCATGGGGAAAGAGGAGTTGTCTTGTGTATCAGGTTCTCCCATATGCAGGTATTTGAGGTAATGTCTGGGGACAGATTCCTGAAAACCCAGATCAGGTAGAGATGACAGACTAGGGACATGGCAGGTCTGATCTGCTGGATATGCTCCCAGAGTGTGGGTGGCTGATGGGAGGTCTGGGCTCAGTGCCACCTATGAAATTGTGGTGCCGCCGAAGGCCCATATGGGTTGTTCCTCATTTGGGGTTCTTGGGCAGCCCCATCGGGCATTTCTTCTTTCTGGTGGGCAGGCAGAGTGGTGAGTTGTGGCTCCAGAATTCCCAGTCTGGAGGGCTTGTGGGCCAGGAGTGTCAGGTTGGAATTCTGAAAACACAAGCTAGGGTTAGGTTTAGGTCCAAGGGCACAGCAGGCCAAATCTGCAGACGCTGAATGGAGATCTCCAGCATCTGAAGTAAGGCGAGTGTCAGACATTCGCTCAGGCTAGAGTTTGTGTCCATGATGGTCGCCTCATGGAGGGGTGGCCTCATGAGGCCATGGAGGTTTTCCCACTCTTCGGGTTGTCAGCTGCGCCAAACAGCAATGTTTCCTTCTGCAGGACAGGAGGTGTCCTGTTTCCTGGCCCAAGGTTCCCCCATACGGAAAGATTTAGAGCAGGCTCTATGTATAGATGCCTGGAAACCCCACCTCGTGTTCCCACTGGCACCTAGGAACCAGGCAGTTTTGATTGCTGCCTCTGGGGCGAGGTACCCAGGGGGCTGAGTTGAAATGGACTCTCATGATGATGGGTTATAATGTGGGTTTGTGTCCATGGAGACCTTGGAATGTGGTGGTGGTTCATGGGACATGCAGGATTCTCCTACCCTGAGGGTTGGACACAGCTCCGAATAGCAAGGTTTCCTTCTGGGGACAGGAGGTGTTCTATTTTGGGCCACTGGGACACCCCATATATTGATATTCGACACCAGTCCTCTGGGCACAGATGCCTGAAATCCTAAGCAAGGGTACAGATTACTGCCTATTGGTATATCATGTTCAGTCTTCTTTCTCTAGGGTCATCTACCTAGGTGTCTAACTGGAGATCGGTGCACAGGGTGTGTCAGACTATGCAGTTTTATCAAGAGTGGCCTACGAAATTGGGGTGGCCTTAAGAGCCTTGCAGTTTTCTCTTAATTTGGGTGATTTGGGCAACTGTAAAGAGCAGAGTTTCCTTCGGAAGGTAGGCAAAGTTCTGTGATGTGGCCCAGGAGGCCCCATCCAGGAGGGTGTTGTTGGCAAGGGCTCTGGAGACAGAAGTGTGAAAACACAAATTTGGGTTAGGATTAGGGCCGAGGGATGGGAGTCCCGATCTGTAGACACTGAGGGGAGCTTCTCAGGATGTGAAATTAGGGCAAGTGTGAAGCGGTAACTCAGGCTTTTGTCTCTGGATTTTGTTTCTAGAATGGCCACAGAATGTAGGGACCATGGAAGATTGTCCCTCTCTGGGGATTTTTCTCAGCTCCCAAGAATTTGGAGTCACTCTTGGGGTAGGACGGAGTCTTGTTTCCTGTCTCAGGGGTCCCCCAAAAAGAGGGATTTCAGAGCAGGGCTCTGGGTACGGGAGCCTGGAAAACCCCAACTTGAGTTAGGATTTTGGCCTGGGGGTTTGGCAAGCCCAATAAGCGAGCTCTCAGTCCAGGTACCAAGGGGCCTTACTTGACAATGGGGATCAGGCTGATGGTCACAATGTGAGTTTGTGCACAAGGCGGCCCCCAGGCATGGCCTCATGGGCCATGCGGATTTCTGCCACACTGAGTGTTTGAAA
>NW_019154409.1:0-8613 GCF_002288905.1 Enhydra lutris kenyoni | reverse complement strand
AGTCCCCCATATGGAGGGATTCGAGAGCAGGGCTGCAGGTATAGATGTCTGAAAACACAACCTAAGGATAGAATTAGTTCATAGTGGCATTGCAGGCCATCGATCCTGGCTCTGGTCCACAATACCCATGGGGCTGTATTGAAAATGGGGCTCAGGCAAGGAGTCACAATGGGTGTTTGTGTGCTGGGCAGCCAGCATTAATGGGTGTGGTCTCAGGAGCAAGGCAGGTTTCACCCAACTCAGGGGGGTTTACATAAATCTAGAAAGCTTCAGGGGGGCAAGAAAAGTTCTGTTTTGTGGCTCAGAGGTGCCCATGTGGAGGGATTTGAGAGAAGGGCTCTTGGGATGGATGCCTGAAAATGCAACCTATTGTTACGATTAGCACCTAGGGGAATGGCCAGTCTGATCTGCTGACTCTGGCACCAACCAAGTTGGTGGCTGACTGGAGGTCGGGCTTAGGTTGAGGGACAGAATGTGTTTTAGTATCCAGCACTAGCTTCCGTAAAGGAGGGTGGGTTTGGAGTTTCGTGCAGTTTTCTCCTAATCTGTGTGTTGCATGCAACTCCATAGGGCACGTTTTCCTTCTGGCGGGCAGGAAGAGTCCTGTGCTGTGGCTCTGGTGTACCCTGTTTGGGGGGCTTGTGGATCAGGAGTCTCTGGACAGAGGCTTAAGAAACTAGCTAGGGCTAGGATTAGGGCCTAGGGAATGGCAGTCCCAACATGTGGACACTGAGGCAAACTCCAGGGAATCTGAGGTTAAGGCAAGTATCAGGATGTTGCTTAGGCTGGAGTTTCTGTCAATGAGATCTGCCGAATGTAGGTTTAGCCTCATGGGGGCAAGGAGTTTGGTTCAACTTGAGGGTTTTTGTGCAGTTCCAAATAGCTTGATCTATGCTGGGGGGTCGGTGCTGTGTTGCTTTATGAATCAGGGTTCCCCCATATGGAGGGATTTGAGAGCAGGGTTCCAGGAATGGATGCCTGAAAAACCAGCCTAGGTTTTGTGTTTGGTCCTAGTGGCACAGCAGGCCTTAGAACCTGATTCTGGGGCAGGCTACCCTTGTGGCTTTGTTGAAAATGCTGCTCAGGCTATGGGTCACAATGGGTGTTTGTGTCCAGGATGGCCTGCAAAAGTGGGCGTCGCCTCAAGGGCAACACAGTTTTCTGCCATCTCTGAGGGTTTTACATAGCTCCAAAAGAAATGGTTTCCTTTTGGAGGCAGAGGAGTTTTGTTTTGTGGCTACAGTCCCCCATGTGGAGGGATTCGAGAGAAGGGCTCTGGGTATGGATGTCTGATAACCCAACCTAGGTTTAGCATAAGGGCCTAGGGCATGGCAGGTCCGACCTCCTGGCTCTGGGGCCAGCCGTCTCAGTAGCTGGTTGGAGGACGGGACTCAGGGTGTCACACTGCACAGTAGTATCCTGGGTGGCATACACATGTGGCTGGCATTGGGGGCGCTGCATGTTTGTGCAGCTCAATAAGGCACAGTTCCTATCGGGAGGGCAGGGAGAGTCCTGGTGTGGCTATAGAGTCCTAATCTTGAGGACTTCTGTTCCAGGAGACAAAGGACAGAATTCTGAAAGCCCAATCTCAGTTTATGGTTAGGGTATAAGGCATGGATGCCCTATCTGCATATGCTGAGGTGAGCTATCCAGATTCTGAAGTTAGGGTGAGTGTCAGGCATTCGCTCAGACTAGAATGTGTATCCTAGGACTGCCAAATATGTGAGTGTTTGCTGGCGCTTGGAGGGTACTAAAGCTCGTGGGGCTTTGCACAGCTCCAAATAGTATGGTTTCCATCAGGAGGGCAGGTGGAGTCCTGTTATATGCCTCTAGGGTCCTCCAAATGGAGGGATTCCAGAGCAGAGCTCTGGTTATGGATGCCTGAAAGGTCATCTTAGGGTTAGGCTTAGAGCATGGGGAATGGGAGGTCTGATCTGCTGACTCTGGCGCCAGCTACCTGGGTGCTGACTGGGGGTCGCTCCTCAGGTTTAGCGACGGATTGTTTATTAGTGTCCAGGGAGGGCTTGTGCAACTGTGGACAGTTGAGGGTTATCATGCAGCTTTCTCCTAATCTGGGGGTTGCGTGCAGCTCTATAAGGCATGTTTTTCATCTGGATGGAAGGCAGAATCTTGTGGTTTGGCTCCCGTGTTTCCTATCTGGTGGGATTGTAGACCAGAGCTGTGAGGGTGGAAGACTATGAAGCCAATTTAGGGGTATGGTTAGGACCTAGGACATGGCAGGGCTAATCTACAGTTGCTGAGGAATGCTCCTCGTGATATGAGGTTAAGTTGAGTGTCAGGAGGTCGCTGAGGCTGGAGTTTNGATATGAGGTTAAGTTGAGTGTCAGGAGGTCGCTGAGGCTGGAGTTTGTGTCCATGAGATCCATGGAATCTGGGAGTGGCCTCATGGAGAAATGGACTTTTATCCCACTCTGGGATATTTGCATAGTTAAAAAATAGCTTGGTCTATTCTGGGGAATGTGTCCTGTCCTGTTTTATGGCACAGGGCTCCACATATGCAGGGATTCGAGAGCAGGGCTCCGGGTATGGATGCCTGAAAACCCAACCTAGGGTTAGGATTAGGTCCTTGTGGCGTTGCAGGCCTTACATCCTGGCTCTGCTTGGAGCTACCCATGGGGCTCTGTTGAAAATGGGGCTCAGGCTAAGAGTCACAGTGTGTGTTGGTGTCCTGGGCGACCAGCATTAATGGGTGTGGCCTCTAGGGCAAGGAGGTTTTCGCTCAACTTTGAGGGATTTACATAACCTCAGACGGCTTCTGGGGGGCAAGAGTAGTTCTGTTTGGTGGCTCAGGGTTCCCCCATGGGGAGGGGTTTTAGAGAAGGGCTCTGGAGATCATGGCCTGAAAATGCAACCTATTGTTATGATTAGCACCTAGGAGAATGGCCAGTCTGATCTGCTGACTCTGGCACAAGCCTCGTGGGTGGTTGACTGGAGGTGAGGGCTCAATTTTGGGGACCGAATGTGTTTTAGTGTCTAGGGCCAGCTTCTGAAAATGAGGGTGGGTTTTAGTGTTTTATGCATCTTTCTCCTAATCTGTGGGTTGTGTGCATCTCCACAGAGCACGTTTCCGTTCTGGAGGGCATGAAGAGTCCTGTGCTGTGGCTCCTTGTACACTATCTGGAGGGCATGTTGGCCAGGACTCTTTGGACGGAGGCCTGAGTACCAAGCTAGGGTAGGGTTAGGGCATAGGGTATGGCAGAACCAATGTGCAGACGCTGAGGCAAACTCCAGGGAATATGAGGTTAAGCCAAGTGTCCGGTTTTGCTCAGGCTTGAGTTTGTGTCAATTCAATCTGCCGAATGTAGGTTTAGACTCATGGGAACAAGGAGGTTTCTCCCACTTGGGGGTTTTTGGCAGTTTCCAATAGCCTGGTCTATTCTGGGGGGTAGGTGCTGTGTTGTTTTAGGAACCAGGTCTCCCCCATATGGAGGGATTCGAGAGTAAGGTTCTGGGTACGGATGCCTGAAAACCCAGCCTAGGTTTTGGATTTTGTCCTAATGGCATGGCAGGCCTTAGATCCTGGCTCTGGGGCAAGCTACCCATGCCGATTTGTCGAAAATGCGGCTCAGGTTAAGGGTGACAATGGGTGTTTGTGTCCAGGATGGCCTGTAAAAGTGGCCATGGCCTCAGACACAAAGCATGTTTCTGCCATGTCTGAGGGTTTTACATAGCTCCAAAAACCAAAGTTTCCCTCTGGGGGACAGGGGAACTTCAGTTCTGTTTCTCAGGGGTCCCCCGTATGGTGTGATTCGAGAGGAGAGCTCTGGGAGTGGATGCCTGAAACCACAACATAGGGTCAGTTTCAGAGCACAGGGACATGGCAGGTCCTATCTGGTGGGTTCGTGACAGCTTTTCTGGTGGCTGATTGGAGGGCAGAACTCAAGTTGTGTCAGACTGCATATTAGTGTCCAGGGTGTGGAAAGAAAGTGGGGTGACATCAAGGGCCGTGCATGTTTGCCCTAATCGAGGGATTTTGTGCAGCTACTTAGGGGACAGTTGACCTCTGGAGGGCGGGGAGAGTCCTGAGGGGTAGCTCTGGATCCCCCAATATGGATGACTTGGATTCCAGGATTAAAGGGATCTAATTCTGAAAGCCAAAGCTCAGTTTATGGTTAGGGTATAGGGCATGGATTCCCTATCTGCAAATGCTGATGTGAGCTCTCCAGATTCTGAAGTTAGGGTGAGCATCAGGCATTAGCTCAGACTAGAATTTGTGTCCACTAGGCCTGCAGAATCTGTGGGTGTCCACCTGGGGCCATGAAGGTATTTCCTGGTGGGGAATTTGCACAGCTCCAAATAGAATGATTTCATTCTTGGTGAGAGTTGGAATCCTGTTGTATGGCTCAGGGGTCCCCATATGGAGGGATTTGAGAGCAGGGCTCTGGGATGGATGCCTGAAAACCCAATCTAGTTTTAGCTGTGAGGACGAGGGGCATGGTAGGTCCGATCTGCTGGCTCTGGGCCAAGCTATGTGTATGGCTGACTGTAGATCAGGGCTCAGACTGAGGGACAGAATGTGTATTAGTGTTGGCTTGGATTCCGTTATTCAGGGAAGCCTCATAGGCCGTGCAGTTTTCTCCTAATCTGGGTATTTTGTGCAGCTCCATTGAGCACGGTTTCCATCTGTAATGTAGTCACAGTCCCATGGTGTGACTCTGGTGTTCTCTATCTGGAGGGCTTGTGGGCAAGGAGTCTTTGGATGGAAGTTTGAAAACCTATCCTAGGATTAGGGTCAGGGGCTAGGGCATGGTAGGCCCAATCTTCAGATGGTGGGCGAGCTTCCTCGGATCTGTGGTTAAGGCAAGTGACAGGAGTTCCCTCAGGCTGGATTTTGTGTCCATGCCATCTGTCGAATGTGTGGGTGACCTCATGGTCCTATGGAGTTGCTCCCACTCTGGGGTTTTTATGCAGTTCCAAATAGTTTGGTGTATTCTAGGCAATGGGTGCTGTCCTGTTTTATGGTTCAGGGGTTCCCCATATGGAGGACTTGAGAGCAGTGCTCTGGGTATGGATGCCTGGAACTCAACCTACATTTAGGGTTAGGTCATAAAGGTATGGCAGGGCTTATATGCTGGGTCTGAGAAGAGCTACCCATGGGGCTGTGTTGAAAATGGGGCTCAGGCTAGGAGTCACCATATGTGTTTGTGTCCTGGGTGGCCTGTAAAATTGGGCGGGGCCTCGGGGCAGGGCAGATTTCTTCCACCTCTGAGGGTTATACATACCTGTAAAAAGCAAGGTTTCCTTCTGGGTGACAGGAGGAGTTTTTTGTTTTGTTTTGTTTTGTTGATTTTTTTCGTTTGTTTTTGTCTCAGGGTCCCCTGTATGTAGGGATTCGAGAGGAGGGCTCTGGGTATGGATGCCTGACTCTAAATTTGTGTTAGGATTAGGGCAAAGGGACCAGGCTGGTCTGATCTCCTGGCTCTGGTGCTATCTGTTCCAGTGGCTGATTGGAGGACGTGACTTAGGTTGTGTCAGACACCGTTATTAGTGTCCCGGGTAGAATATGAACATTTGATGGCATCGGGGCCATGCACGTTTCCCCTGATCAAAGGGTTTTGTCCAGCTCCTTAGGGCATGGTTTCCTTCTGGAAGACAAGGTGAGTCCTGTGGTGTGGCTCCAGTGTCCCCAGTCTTGAGGGCTTGCATTCCAGGACTCAAGGGATGGAATTCTGAAAGCCCAAGCTCATGTATGGTTAGGGTGTAGGGTAAGTATCCCTGATCTGCAGATGTAATGACAAGCTCCCCAGATTCTGAAGGTAGGGTGGTGTCACATATTCGCTCAGACCAGGTTAGAATTTGTGTCCATTAGGGCTGCTGAATATGTGTGTGGCCACCTGGTTCCATGGAGGTTTTTCCCTGCTCTGGGGTCTTGGATCAGCTCCAAATAGTATGGTTTCATTCAGCGGGAGAGGTGGAGTTCTGTTTTATGGCTCAAGGGTCCTGATATGGAGGGATTCAAGAGTGAGGCTCTGGGTATGGATGCCTGACAACACAGCCTAGGGTTAGCATTAGGGAGTAGGGGAATCCAGGTCTGATCTGCTGACTGTGGGGCTAGCTACATGGGTGACTGACTGCAAGTCAGGGCTCAGGGTGAGGTACAGAATGTTTACTAGTGTCCAGGTATGGTTTCCCTCAATGGGGGTGGCCTCATTGGTCATGCCAGTTTCTCCAAATCTGGGGATTTGTGCAGCTTTATGGAGCACGGTTTCCTTCTGGAGGGTAGGCAGAGTTCCAGGGTTTCTGTCCAGAGTTCTTTGGAGCACTTGTCTGCGAGGACTTTTGGGAGAGAGTCTGAAAACCATGCTGTGGTTAGGGCTAGGTTCTAGGGCATGGTAGGCCCAATCTATAGACGCTGAGCCGAGCCTCAGCAGGGATCGAGGATAACACGTGTGTCATGAGGTCACTAAGGCTGGAGTTTGTGTCCATGCGATCCACCGAATGTGGGGGTGGCCTCATGGGGCCACGGAGTTTTCTGCTGCTCTTTGGTGTTTGTGCAGTTCCAAATAGTTTAGTCTCTTCTGGGGGATAAATGCTGTCTTTTTTTATGGCTCAAGTGTCGACCATATGGAAGGATTGGATATCGGGGCTTTGGTGTGGAAGCCAGAAAGACCAACCTACATTGTGGGTTAGGCTCTAGTGGCATGGCAGGCCTTATATCCTAGCTCTGGTGTGAGATAGCCATGGGGCTCTGTTGAAAATGGGGTAAGGCTTAGGGTCACAATGTGTGTTTGTGTGCAGAGCGTCCTGCGAGAGTGGACGTAGCCTCAGGGGCACTGCAGGTTTCTTCCCATTCTGAGGGTCTTACATAGCTTCAAAAAGCAAGGTTTTCTTCTGGGGGGTAGAAGGAGTTCTGTTTTGTGGCTGAGGGGAACACTTTGTGGAGGATTTCGAGAGGAGGGCTCTGGGTATGCATGCTTGAAACCCCAAACTCTTGTTACAATTAGGTCCTAGGGTCATGGCAGGGCCGATCTGCTGGCTCTGGGGCCAGCTCTCCCAGTGCCTGATTGGAGTACAGGACTCATGTTGTATGACATCGTTTTACTGTCCAGGATGGAGAATGTAAGATGGCTGGCATCGGGGGCCGTGCAAGTTGCCCTGATTGAGTGGTGTACTGCAACTCCATAGGTCACGGTTTCCTTCTACAGAGCAGGGAGAATCCTGTGGGATGTCTCCAGAGTCCCCAATACAGAGGGTTCACATTTCAGGACTCAAGGGATGGGAATCTGAAAACATAAGCTTGTTTACGGTGTATGGCATGGGTTCCTGATCTGCAGTTGCTGAGTGGAGCTCTCCAGATTCTGAAGTTAGGACAAGTGTCAAACATTCTTTCAGACTAGACTAGAAGTTGTGTCCACTAGGGCGGCTGAATGTGTGGTTGACTTCCTTGAGCCATGGAGGTTTCTCCTGCTCTGGGGTTTTTGGGGAGCTAAAAATTGTTTTGTTTCATTTTGGGGAAAAGTGGAAACCTGCTGTAAGGCTCACAGGTCAACATATGGTGGGAATCAAGAGCAGGGCTGTGGGTATGGATGGCTGAAAACCCAAACTACAGTTAGCATTAGGGACTAGAGGAACCCAGGTTTGATCTCCTGACTCTGAGGCCAGCTACATAGGTGGTTGACTGGAGGTTGGGCTCAGGCTGAAGGACAAAAATGTATTAGTGTCCATGGTCAGGTTCTGTCAATGAGGGTGGCCTCGTTGGCCACAGTTTGGTCCTAATCTGGGGATTTTGTGCAGCTATGGTGAGCACAATTTTCTTCTGGAGGGTAGGCATAGTGCCATGGTGTCACTCTGTAGTTCTTTACCTGGAGAGTTTGTGGTCCAGAACTCTTGGAACTGAAGTCTGAAAACCCATGCTGCGGTTAGGGTTAAGTCCTAGGGCATGGCAGGCCCAATCTACATATACTGAGGCGAGCACCTGGGGATCTGCGGTTAAAGCGAGTGTCAGGAAGTCACTCAGGCTGGAATTTGTGTCCATGCATAATGCCAAATGTGGGTGGGAATGGCCTCATGGGGCCAAGGAGTTTTCTCCCATTCTGGGGATTCTGTGCAGATACAAAAAGTTTGGTCTATTCTCCGGAATAGGTGATGTCTTAAATTGTGGCTCAGGATTCCCCTTATAGAGGGATATGAGAGTAGGGTTCCAGGTATGGATGACTGAAAAGCCAAACTATGTTTAGCGTTATGTCCTTCTGGCATGGTAGACCTTATATCCTGGCTTTGGGGTGAGCTACCCATGGGGCTGTGTTGAAAATGGGGCTCAGGCAAAGGGTCACAATGTGTGTTTGTATGCAGGGTGGCCAGAAAAAGTGGATGTTGCCTCGGGGGCAACGCAGGTTACTTCTAACCGTGATGGTTTTACATAGCTCCAGAAAGCAAGGTTTCATTCTTGGGGCAGGATGAGTTCTGTTTTATGTCTAAGGGGTCTCAGGTGTGGAGGGATTCAAGAAGAGGGTTCTGGGTATGGATGTCTGAATCCCCAACTGAGGATTAGGATTGAGGCTTAGGGTCATGGCAGGCTCAATATACTGGCTCTATGCCCAGATTATAACAGGCCTTAGAAACCGGGTCTTGGGTTGAGGGTCACAATGTGGG
>NW_019154408.1:30732-33424 GCF_002288905.1 Enhydra lutris kenyoni | reverse complement strand
GGCCTGGCGCCTTTCTCTCAGTAGATTAGTTTGCATTCTACAGGATTAAAAAGGTTTAGGGAGCAACTGGGAGTTGGCAGGAAGAGCCTGAGTTGTTTAGAAATGTCAGGAAAGTGTCAAGACTGCCAGTTTTCTGGGGGCTGGAACGGGGCGGGGGAGGGACAGAAGTACTTTTCAATCAGGTTCTAGCAGACAAAACACCAGGAGAAAGAGTCAGCAAGGATCCCTAAGATGAGAAGAAACGCACACATCCTGAGCTGGGGAGGACGAGCCAAGAGGAGGGCAAGGACTGTGCAAGGGACAAACAGCTCTGCTTTGCCACCGGGCGATTTAAAATTGACAGATCGGACAGCCCAGGACATGACACTCTGGTGTCACTCTCAACGTGAGTCACCGTGGTGGAAAGCAGCCTCCAGAGAGAAGACAGCACGAGAGCACAACAGGGCTCATGCGCTCGCTTTCCCACTTCATTTCCTGCCTCCATTCGGATTTCTTGGATTTCTTTGGTTATTCGTGGAGGAGGAGGGGGCTTTTGTCTTTGATGCCTTTCCTTGCAGAAAGGAGAGCCTTCCCAGAGCTCAGGAAGAAGCCTTGATTTCCCAGAGATCCTGCGCAGGTGACAAAGGAAATGTACGAGTGACATTTTCGAGCACCGTATCTGTCATAAGGCCAGCAGCGACTGCTGAGAACAAAGGGGAGTGCCGTGTCTGAAAACGTCAACACTTTACATGAAAAATGAACCAGGGAGTGTTATGACCGCACAGCACACCCGGAGAGGTTGGCTACACCCTCCTGCCAGTGTTTTGTGCCTGCGCTGGGGGGATGTGTTCTGAGCGGCCCTGGAAAGTGTATGACTCAGTGCACCGAGAAAAAGGACAGAGGCCTGAGAAACTTGGAAAAGAATTACCTTGGGTTTGGCTGAATTTGAAGTGAAACACTCAAGTCATTTGGCAGACCTCCACAGAAGTGATTTCCACCATGCTTTCTGCCAGCTTCTATCGCACTTTGGGACCTTCCCGGGGTAGAGAAGGAAGAGGAACCGATAACCGCAAAGACTTTGGCTTTTTCTTCATGGTGGGAAGCATGGGAACAGCCTTAAATTAGGAATGGGAAGGGAGAGTTTTGGTCAAACTCTTGGGCTTTTCTCTTCATTTGTAATATAGGTTGGATGAGTCATTTGTAATATGGGGAACAGTTGGCCTGTATGATTTTTAAGGTCCCTTCTAAGATAAAATCCTATAATTCACTTATTAAACTCACACGCCTGGCCGTAACAGCTGGATTAGGCTGGTGANTTCTGCATGAGTCCTGTCTAAAGGTGCTATTAAGGAAGAGGTAAAATCATCTCTGTTGTGATTAGTTCTTATCCAGATGTTGGAAATTCAGGGGCCAATGCTCAGGGCATCTGACGTATAGAGCCAGGCAGGAAACAGGAAACTTCCCTTTGTCCAAAACATTGTTTGCCAGGGCAGCAAAATCAGTCAATCCCTTTTGCTAATGGAGAGCAGATTCCTAAAGGAAGGAAGGCGTCTCTCCTTCTCCTTACAAGAAAGAACTAGATCTTGTCTGCTACCTACTCTTAGTAAGTTCTTTGCCTCCTTCAGGGTATGAAGCCTCATAGCACCAACATCTCTTCATCCCCTTGTTCTGCACCAGTTTTCTCCCCTGGTCTGTGTGCATGCCCAGTCCCCTTGGCTACATCTTCATCCAGACAGCTCTGTTCAGATCTCCTCAACTTACATTGTTCCTTTCACTGATGCATCGGCATTTTTGGAGTAAGATGTAGGCTGGGACAGCAAAGGCCTTGCTTTCATGCAACTTAACCTCCAGTATGCTGTGGGGGTGAGGAGGGAGATTCCATGGGAGATTAATTAATGATGAACATGTACATAAATGAGGTACTTTATCACTGTTGGTTCACACCCCTCTCGAACTCCTGAGCTTCCCAGGAGTGATCTGAAACTTCCCCCTTAAGGGGTGGTCAAGGAAAGACCCAAGAAAGAGGCAGGTCCACTCTGGGTTTGTAGGTGGCAGGTTTGATAAGCAAAGGGGAACTTAAATGGATCCCAGTGTCTACCTGCCAAATCTTAAACTTTTATGAAGAGGCCCTAACTGGGCTCAGTCACCTCTACGGAGCAGGTGTTCACAACACCACATCACCGTCTCAAGGCCATGTCCTTGGGACAGCCTCTGGGAGCAGGAAAGGCAAGGGGAACCCTTGTTCCCAGGATGGAGAGGGGAGGTTAGCCGTCTCCAAGTGCCCAGGCCCTGCTAATGGGTCCACTGGCAGTCACATCCTTTTGATGATGTTTGTTGGGGAACATCATCAAAAGGATGTGAAATGAAAGCAGGTGACAAAATAGAGAAGGAATGAGGGGTGGGACATAGGGCTACTCGAGATGGTGAAGTAAAGGGGGGTCTTTTTGAGGAAATGATATTTAAACTGAAGCTGGAAATTAGAAGAAAGAGCCAATGTTGAAAAGATTCATAACACAGAATTCAAGGCGAAGGGAGTAGAAGGTGCCAGACCCATGAGGCTGGCAGGAGTTTGTCACTGAGAAGAGAAAAGAGGCTATGTGGGGTGAACAGTAGGGAGTGTGGTAGGAGACAAAAACAGACATGGGCAGGGTGGGACTGTGAGCAACTGACAGCCTAGGGAGCCGTGGTTAGAATTTGGAGGCTGGTTTTGGGG
>NW_019154408.1:0-29823 GCF_002288905.1 Enhydra lutris kenyoni | reverse complement strand
AAAAAAAAAAAGATGTCTAAGGGATTAGACCACTTATAATTGAGTCCCAGTTAATTCTTTCTTCGATAAGATTTTCTTACTTATTTGAGACAGAGAGCACAAGTTGGGGGAGGAGCAGAGGGAGAGAGACAGGCAGACTCTGCGCTGAGCTCTGAGAACAGAGCCCGATGCAGGGTCTGATCCCACAACTCCGCGATCGTGACCTGTGCCGAAATCAAGAGCCGGACACCCAACCAACTGAGCCAAATAGGTGCCCTGGGTCCCAGTGAATTCTTGCCCGATTCATAGTAATATGAAAAGTGTGTCCACTTCTCTGTATCTCTTTTTGCTCTCTGGACTACATGGATAATTCATGCTATTCTCTTATCCTACAAGCTCTAACATTTCTGGAAGGCCCAATTCTTTCTGTTCTCTAAGGTCCAGACTCAGTGACACCAGTGAAATGACATATTTTCCTATTGATGTCCCTAGATGGAGATAATTTCTCTCTTCAAGTATTGTATTCAAATAGGAACTACATCCCAATAAACACACCCAGAACTTCCTAGGAAATTTTAGGCTGATACCCAACTTCCACTGACCTCCAACTCTACATTTAAAATTGTTGTTAGCATGAGGCTTTGTAGGAGTCGGTCTCAAATTGAGGTTAAAAAAGAAAGGGGAGTCCAAGGGAATTTATGATGATCCAAATGTTGATACACATTGCCAAGACACCAGCCACCTAAAGGAGAATGTGAGTGAATCATAAAGGAAAAGTGGAGAAGACAGAGGCCCAGATAAACATTGCTCTGTTCAACGTGCTCTGTTTCTTTTCTTCTCTAGAACTTCCAGCAAAGCCTCAAGGGACCCCCAAAAGCACATTCTAAGTTCTTTTTGTGGGTGAAAGTCTTAGATTCTAGATTTTTTCCCCTTTGGTCTGCAAACCACCTGGTCCTTGGCAGAGCGAGATCAGGTAGCTGGTGTTCTCGAGTGTAAGAAACATCGATGGGCTGTATTTGGGTTTTGGTTTTTAAGAAATGTGGAGCTTTCTGGTAGCTCCCCAAAGCTGCTGATCCACTCTTGAAGAGCACTGAGAACTCTATGTGTCAAGATAATGATTTTTTTTATTTTACATCATGACCTCTCTTGAAGAACACAGTGCTCAGTACCAACAGTTGTTCTGATACCATCAACAAGGATATTGAAATGCACTGCTCTTCGAATATTAAAACTGGCTGCAATTTTTAATATGCTACTACAGGATAATGAATGACCCAGGGACCTGCTATCACTATCGTTTTATTGCTCTTACCGCACACTCTCAATTACAGAATGCCACCTGGATCTCACAGTAACCTTTTAAGACAAGCCGGATGGCTTTTTTCAATTCACACCTGTCCAGAGAAGCCACTGGAGCTCAGAGGGAAGGACTGACCCAAAGCCACAAGGCGACTGCACAGTGAGAACCTGAGTCAGCACGTGTGAGTCTTACAGAAACGCTCGTTCATAGCGCTGGGCACCAGACTTAAACAAACCAGCATTTGGTAGACTACATTAATCAGACCAGGGAAAATTAGTGCAGGTTTACACAAACACGTGTACACATGCATATGGGCATAGGCAATGTGTGGGACCAAAAATGTGCCATATTCTTCTACATCTTTCAGTTTTGCTACATTTAATATTTATGTTAATTTTTGTTTTATGTAAATGTTGTTTTATGTAAATTTAGGTGTTTTTTTTAAAATTTTATTTATTTATTTGAGAGAGAGACAGAGAAAGCATGAGTGGAGGCAGAGGGAGCAGCAGACTATCCACTGAGCAGGGAGCTAGACACGGGGCTGGATTCCGGGACCCTGAGATCATGACCTGAGCTGAAGACAGGTGCTTTACCAACTGAACCACCCAGGTAGTCCCTTAATTTTAGTTTCTTGATGAAATGCTGAAACAGAGCTGGCTTAGTCAGTAGAGTATGTGACTCTTGATCTCAGGGTTGTGTGTTTGAGCCCCACAGTGGGTGTAGAGATTATTTAAAAAATAAGGTCTTTAAAAAAAATACTATCTTCCAGAATTTCCCATTTTTTTAATCTAGAAGCTTGATGTTAACTAGGTCTAGTCCAATAGTATATATGATGGGAATGAAAGTTTTCAAAAATATCAACATTACCCGTTTCTCTTTTCTTTTTTTAGTCTGTGTCCAAAATTCTTTTAAATATCAAATTGGGAGGAACAGCACTTCCAGTGGAAAACAATTAGAGACTGGAGGTTTTCTATCTCCTTATTATAAAATTAGTGTTGAAGCCACAAGAATGGCAACTTTTCAAGACAGGAATGGTGTGAGTCGCACCTCTGCCCATGTCAAGTCATGACTCAGTGCACTGTGACTTCCCATGGACTGCCCTTGCTTGTCCTGGCCTGTTCTCCTGGAATAGCTTTCTCCTACTCCCTGGTCTAATCCCAGCCTCTTTCTTATGCATCGGATATAAATCGTATAGCTCTCAGTATTGGCGTTGGCTTTCTACGGTTGCCATAACCAAGTCCTACAAAATGGGTGGCTCAGTCAACACAAATTGATTGTCTCAGGTTTGGAGAGCAGAATTCCAAGTTCTTGATATCAGCAGGGTTGGTCCCTTCTGGGGGCTGGAAGGGAGACATACGTCAGGCTTCTCTGCTTGCCTAGCAGATGGCTGTCTTCTCCTGAGGTCCTCGCATCTTCCCTCTGTACATTCTCAAATGAGTATCTTGTCCTCTGCCCTCTCAGGATGGTTTCCAGTGCGATTCATGCACCCTGGCAACTTCAGAGAGAGCTGAGATCTACTTGATTTCCTTCCCCTCTTCGTGCCCCAATCTAGAAAATTGTTGTCCATGTAGAAGCCTTCAAAAGAGTTAAGTAGTGCAATTGCAGGGTCATAGGGAAGCTCTATTTTTATGGTTTTACTTATTTGTGGAGCATAACAAATAGCATGGAGGACAAGGGGAGTTAGAGAGGAAAAGGGAGTTGGGGGAAATTGGAAGGGGAGGTGAACCATGAGAGACTATTGACTCTGAAAAATAATCTGGGGGGTTTGAAGGGGCGAGGGGTGGGAGGTTGGGGGAACCAGGTAGTGGGTATTACAGAGGGCACGGATTGCATGGAGCACTGGGTGTGGTGCAAAAACAATGAATACTGTTATGCTGAAAATAAAAAATGCACTTAAAATACTCATATACATATTAATATATTATTTATTAAAATGGATTAAAAAATAAGTATGCTCTGCAGTGTGCTTTGCATGCCATTACACACTCATGGCATTATGGAGGCTCAAAATTTTTCAATTAACAGTGATTATTATTCTCTTTTTGACATTCAAATTGGGGTGTGGGATACCCTGTAAGCTGACTCCTTTGCTCTTTTACCATGCCCGCTTTCTAGCAGACATTCTTACTTTTTTCCTACCCAAGATGTAAGAAACTGCTCTTCAAAGAGGAGTAGTGTGAGAAACCCTGACTTCTTTCAATGAATGATCCTGTTGGAGATCTGGGTTTACGAGTTCACTTGAGTAATGGTGGTGAGCAAAAGTACTACACCTTGAGCCATGTCAGTGACAGAGCTTAAAAAGCTATTTTTTTTTAGAAGCTTCTAAGTTGACACTAAATGTTCCCATTTTAACAGTTTATTCTACGTTATTTTTTGTTATCTGAGGTTTCAAAGACCACCAAGACTTTCTGTTACAGTGAAAACAATGTTGCATATACAGTTTGACATTTTGAGCCAGAACACATCTGTGTATAGTTCTAAATTTTGCATTGTTGTGACCATTCTGAGCAGAAATTTTTCTTGTGTCACTTAAAGTTGTAAGATTTTTTTCATCTTTATTATGAATCCTCATACACATGATTTTAATGGTTATATAAAATTCTACTGTTCAGAGTCACTATAAATATTTCCCTTTTATAGGACTGTTACTTTTCAAAAATTTTAGCTGTTACTTTTCAAAAATTTTAATATCACATTGATGAATTTCTTTGTGGGTAAAGGTCTTTTGTATTAAGTGTTGTTTCCTAAGGGAGTATTCTTACAGTTTAAATTACTGGGTCAAAGAGTATGGGCACTTTCAGAGCTCTTCAAATGAAAACAAAAATGAGAGTAACACCTAGTTCGTAGGGTTGTTGTGAGGATGAAATGAGTCCATGTGTAAAGTAGTTAGAATGGTTTTTGGCACAGAGTAGAATTCAGTCAATGTTGTCTCTATTTATTGTTGCTGAACTGCTTTCCACAGTGGTTCTACCCACTTATACACTCATGTGAGCAGTGCTGGAGAGAGCCAGTCAGGCAGCTTCTGAGCACAGAAGCTTTCCAGGAAGTCTGGGATTTTCCTGTGAACAAATATCTCCCAGCTGGCTGGTGAAGATGGCTGCTACTGCGTTGGCTGCTCCCCAAGAGGGGCTGAGATTTCCCATTTGAAACCACTGGCTCCTGACTCACTCTCTGCTCCCCATAGTGATGGGTGTGAGAGAATTCAGCCCCAGGGCCACAGACACGCCTTGGGACAGTACACTAAGGGACACAGTTTCCTGAATTTTCACAAGACACCTAGAATTGTGAGAGGCTGTGTGTTCCTGTAGGGAAGTCTATACCTGCATCTCAAAGATTCCTCCCCAACAGCCTGAGAGGAGGAGGAAGAGTGGATCTCACCTCCCTAGGCCCTGTGCTAAGGGATGCATGAAGTTAAAAAATCAACAAGACAAGCACCTACTCTCAAAATCTTTATGATCCTATAGACTTAATAGTATATGGAGGATGGTCATAGACTGTTTTGGCACTGCCCAGGTCCTTTTCCCATTCTGATGTACCTATCCTCCAGTAGCTGCAAACGTTGTGGCTAGTGGGGTCTTCTCTGGAGACTTGTCCTTGGTGGAGTCTATCCAAAGAGGTGATAGTGCCCATCCTTCCTGCCTCCCAGCAGCCGATGACTGGCTGATATAGCTTCAAGGGAAAAACACACTCTGGTGTGATTAATGCTTCAGAACATTCCCAACCTACCCACTCAACCCAAGGCTAGACTTGGTATTATATTCCTTGCTTAGCAACCTCCCAACCCTGTCCGACTTCTGTGCCTCACATCTATCTGACTCCCCCCAGCCCTTGAATCTCTGTTTATAGAGAACCTGACTTAGGACTGAAAGATAAAATTAGCTACATAGGTAGACTGTTCCTACAGGTTCAACACAGTTAAAAGGAAGAGGGAGTGTGTGTGTGTGTGTGTGTGTGTGTGTGTGTGTGTGTGTTGGGTACTTGCTGGAGATGCTCATCTTTGTGATAGGCATATAAAATGAGTATACATAATAAAAATTAGCAAGATAATGTCATATAATACGTGTTATAGGGGAAAAAAGCAATAATGTGATGTTTTAGGGGAGTATGATATAATAATGACTTAGAATAATTCCTTGATTTGGTTCTGCTTAGCATGACCAACATAGCACTCTGGTATTCTTGCTGGTATCCTGGTACCAATTTTGTAATTAGAGTTGTCATTTACTTAACAAATAGATACTGAGAATTTACTGAGTGCAGGCATTGCATTGTGCACTGGGATAAAAAAGGGATTAAGTTGGTTCACCTCTCCATTAATTGACTCATGGGTAAAATAGAGATAATAAAATCTAGCTCTCCTGAAGAAGTCTGGATCATCCTCCACTCCTCCCCTTCCATCATCCCTGAGGCTTTTTAGCTCATGGTACACAAAGAGGAAACTTGTTTAATGGCTTTATTTATCTGCTCTCCTATTATTAGGGAGGAGAAAAGTCCCTAGCGTGAGGATTTCTGTAAAGACTTAAGAATTTTATTATGAGGGACGCCTGGGTGGCTCAGTTGGTTAAGCGGCTGCCTTCGGCTCAGGTCATGATCCCAGCGTCCTGGGATCGAGTCCCACATTGGGCTCCTTGCTCGTCAGGGAACCTGCTTCTCTCTCTGCCTCTGCCTGCCTCTCGGCCTACTCGTGATCTCTCTCTCTCTCTCTCTGACAAATAAATAAATAAAATCTTTAAAAATAAAAAAGAATTTTATTATGACATAAAAGAGTCATCATGTTTTATCAAAGTCATCCTGCCTCTGTTACCTACACATCAGAAGGGGGAATTGAAAACTCCAGAACTTCATGCTGTTTTCCCTCCCAGGACTGAAAAGCCCACGAAAAGCTATGAGAAATATTTCAAAACAAGTTACACAGTGTTTGATGGATAATAAACCCAGAGCTCTGAGATGTATAAAATATACAATTCAATAGAATTTGTTTTTTCAAAAGCAGCTTCAAGAAAAAAAAATAACACCAGACAACAGGGTCTCACATACAGCTGAAAATCTGCTCCATATCCTAGAGGAGGAAATCAATAAACATTTCCTAGTAATTGAAGGTCTCTCTCCCAGAAGATAGAAAGGAACAGTTGTAGGGAGCTCAAGATAGCAGTTACAAAATATATTTCCTCTAAAGTGAATTTTAAGTGGAAAAAAATGTTAAGCCAGATGTAATTGATATGTTAAATGAGTGGGATTCACAGAGCACAGTCAAAAAACAACTTTATTCTGCACACTTTGTCCTACCGCTCACCCTCCTTTGCTCCAGTAGATATAGTACATGTATGCCTGTGCACAAACAAACACATAATCCAGTGCCAGTAGATCTTTCCAGGCCCCCAGGTGTGATGAGGCAAGTTCTGGAGCTTATCTTCATGTTTTTAGATTATGAAAAAGTCAACCTTTTAGCTAATCAAGAAGTCTCAGTTCAGTGATTAGGAGGTATTGTCCCATGGAGTAGGAAGGGCTTAGAACCTCAAAGACAACTTTTCTCCTGGCCCCCTAGCTCTAGCCCGGGCTGGCTGCTTCCAGCAGGAAAGGTGAGGGTGGGGGCCCAGTGGACTTCTCTATTTCTTGTCCCTACTCTTATGTTTTTACTTATCCTCTTAACTTCCCACTTGATCCCTCTCTAGCTAGCCCAGGGACGATAAGGATGCAGAGATAGTAAAGGACAAGAAAACGTGTAGGAGACTGGCATTGGTTTCTTTTTCCCTTGATACCTGTTTAAAGTTGACTTTCACTTGGACTTAGTGAGCAATCACAGCTGACTCCTTTTCTTAGGAGACTGTGGTGCATTCTTTGGGGGCTTGGCATAGTGCAATGGATAATTTGTTTGTGTTTTCTGGCCAGGATTTAGAGAAAGCTGAAGGTAGCTTCTCTCTCTCTACCTTGTGCTCCTGTCTGGTGCCCAAGAGTCCTTAGTAGTGGATGGACAGCTAACTCCCAAGGTCAGTGGTCTCTTTCTGTCCTGCTGCCTTGGGTTCACAGCCACAGCTTCTAGGTAGCTTAGTTTTGAGTTTGACATTGGTCCGTGGATCCTCCAGATCTCACACTAGACGTTTTTCTCCTCTCTAATAATAGTAGAGCAGATAAATAAAGCCATTAAGTATCAGTCTCTCCTGAGGCAGGTAAGTAAGAAAAGAGAGTGGGGAGGTTAAAAAATGCCATAAAATCATATTGGCTTCTTCACACAGAAAAATACTTTCCTCAGTTTCCTACCATTCCAAATGAATTCTTAGCCACAGCATGCACAGTTCAGAAATGGGGAAAGGTGGCCTTATTCTAAAGCCAGGTCTGACTGTAGAACGTAATGTTACTGAAATAGGCTCACTGACAGCCATGGGAGTGATGGGGCCCTGAAACAATAGGAGCCAGGTGGGTGTGGCTGTCATAAAGAGTGGCAGGGTCAGATTGGCAGCAAAGAGGGCCTGATCCACAGACAGTTATGATATGCTTAGTAGAATACAGAATCCCTGGAGGCAAATTAGGTAGGCTACCAACAGTATACTACTCAGTCAACAGGCTATCATTAAAAGAAACCTCAGGAATGAGCACAGTTGACCAGATAAAAAGTCTTGATCATTTGACTAGTTTTCAGGCTTTACTGAGTTTTAGCTTTAGAACCCATTAACTGGAGAGAAGGCTAGGTATCGGGGAGGAAGGACCCTGCGACACCATGGCGAGTATACATGGGAATGATGTCCCCAGGCTTTACCCAGAGTGGCTTCTGGCCACCTACTCTGGTAACTATGCACTGGTGAAAGTGGAATGCCAAACTCTTTAAGGACCATTGTGTACAGTACTTGACTTGACATTGATATCTGGAGAATAACAGGAGACTGTTAGAGTGGAGGTATGTGAGATGCAGGTGACACATGGTCGCCAAGGTCCAGTTTACAGCAGGTCTATTCAGCCCATGAACCTACCTGGTGATCTATTTTCTTCTCTCTGAATGCAAAATCGGAATGAACATATTTAGTAACTGTCACACCCCTACATTGGCTCCTTCATCTATGAGCTAAGGGCTACTACTTTCACTTGGGGAATGCCGGTATAAGCTCTGAAACTCTTTCTCTTTGGCCAAAAATAGAGTAAGTCAAAGATTTTTCCATTTAAGACAGTGGAAAGGGGGTGGTGATGGCTGATATTACTGTTACTCTGAAGAATCTAATGAATGTTTGTCCTCATATCTTCAATTCATTCAATGGGCTAACCCCTGAAGAAACTCCAAGTACCCTGGATGATTTAAAAAAACAAAAAACAAAAGATCTTCACAAAATCAGCCTCTTAGAAGCTCTAATTGTGGCTGCTGTTCCAGATGTGGTATCTCTTCCAGAGTAGATTAACATGACCTCAGCATGCTGGCCATGGATTTGGCAAATGCATTATTTTTTATTCCAATCCAAAAAGAGAGAGTTTAGATTCACATGTAGTTGTCAGCAATATACATCTTCAGTTTTGTTTGAGAGCTATGTTACCTCTCATGCCCGCTGAAGAGATCTGGAATATTTGGACATCAGGTAGAACATCACATTAATCTACTATATTGATTTTACTGTGCCAATGAGGTCCAACAAATTAGAAGTGGCTAGCATGGTAAAGATTTGATAAGATACATGTTCTCTGCAGGATGGGTGATAAACCCTATAAAGATTCTGAAACCCTCACATCAGCAAAACATCTAGGAGTCTAGTAATTTGAGCAACCAAGGTCATTCCTTCCAAAGTAAAAGACAAATTATTTTATCTAGCACTTCCCATCACTTGGAAGGAAACTAAATGTCAGGTAGGCCTCTTTGGGAAAAGCAACCTTTCCCACATGAGAGAACATTGCTCCAGCCCATATATGAAATGATGTGAAGGCCTCCTGTTTCAGTGGGGCTCAGAGCAGGAAAGGACTCTCCAGCAGGACCAGACTATGATATAAGCAACCTATTATTTGGGCCAACTAACCCAGAAAGCCCTAGAGTATTAGAAGTATAGAAAAAGATGTCATATCGAACTTACATCAAGCTTCAGTGGGAGAAGCACAACACAGGCTCCGTGCAGAGCAAGAATGATATGCCTTGATACATATTCTGGAAAACTATTCCTGTCATGTTACTGGACCATGGTAGAGATAAAAAACATGGGTTTTACTAAAATACCATGTGTCCAGGACTGCCAGATTCATGAAGTTTGTCACTAGCTGTCAAACTCATTAAGTAATAAGATAGAGAGGGCCCAAGAGTACAATGTAAGATGGAAGTGGTATATTTGGGATTGAGCACAAGCAGAACTAGAGGGTACAAGCAAGGTTCATAAGCAGGTTGCTCAGAAGTCTGTGTCATCCACCACTGTTGCACTAGGGCCTCAACCTCAGCTTATACCTCAGGGCTGCATGGGGTACCCTTTATGACCAGCTGGTAGATGGGAGAAAAAAAACAAACTTGGTTTACAGATAGATTGACATGGTATATGAGCACAAGCTGAAAATGATAACATCAGCATTGCGGTCTTGAGACTGGGATTGAAAGACGGTGACAAAGAATAATCCTCTCAACGGGCAGAGCTCTGGGTGCTGTGTCTCAACAACCATTTTGTGTGTAAGGAGAAGTGATCAGAGGTTGAAAAATACATGAATTTATAGGCACTAATAAATGGCTTGACCCCCAAGGATGGAAGGACAAATATTTTTCTTGGTGTCTGTCTTTATAGTTCCCTTTTCAGTTTCAGTCTTTAACACCATTAACATAAACAAGTTTTACATTCTTATTTACATTCTTTTTTTTTTTTTTTTATTTTAATGTTGATGTGGGTCAACTTCTTTTTAATTCCCTGGTGTGGTGAAGGTTCATCATGCAGTGGTATCCTCCACTGGTCATTGCTTACATCTACCCTCCAAGATGGGTCCTAATGGGTCCTCTTTGAGTTCTGACACTTTCTAAGTCTTTTTAAGAATGTCTTTGTTTCTCTCCCTACTCCTTTTTGGGATGGGTTATAGAATCTTCCTTCCAACAAGTTCCTCAGAATGTAGTAGAGTAACAGCTGCCTGACTCTGTGATTGACACCTGAAGAGGTCAAATTGCTTGCCTAGGGTAATAATGCAGGCTAGTGATGATGCCCTCTCATGATCTGTAAATCTGGCTCTGTGCCTTTAGCTTTAACTTCTGGATCAAAGAGTCACTTTAGGATCAGGCAGCACCTGTAAACAGCTTCAGCATAGAAAGTATATCTTTTATTGTTGGGATTTAAGCCACTAACCATACGATCTACAGATTTTTTGTGTTTTCAGGGGTCTTTGGTTATATTTCCTACTCATTGTAGTAACTTGACATTGCTTAGTTTTATTTTCTTACATGTAATCATTTTGATGTTGTTGTCATCATCATTGGTAAAAATTTAATATTGGACAACTTCAAAGGCATAGTACTGGTAGTAAAATATGATCAAAAGTTCTATTTTACTTGGTAAAAATGCCTTAAATCAACCCCATGGTGTCCTCCTTGTGACATAAATCTCAGGGTGGGTGTTGATCATCTACTTGGCCAGCAGTTAAGAGAGTTTACTTAAAATGAAATGATTTTGCATAATTAGTTGATGACCACAAAAATCTAATAAATTGGCATTTAAAAAAAATTCTATTTATTTGACACAGAGATAGAGAGAGAGAGAGAGAGAGAGAGAGAGAATGACCTGGGTGGGGTGGGGTAGGCAGAGGCAAAGGCAGAGGCAGAGGGAAAGGGAGAAGCAGACTCCTCAATGAGCAGGGAAGCCAGGGTCCTGGGATCATGACCCAAGCCAAAGGCAAATGCTTAACCAACTGAGCCACTCAGTTGCCCCTAAATTGGTGTATTTTAAGAGATGACTTTATAAGTGGAGAATATATACAGTCTCAGCAATTATATATGAGTTAACAAGTCAATGCTCCAAAGTATAAAATCTCCTTCTATTCAGAAATAGACTGACAACTATAGAAAATCATGAAGGTTTGTCTGAAGATGTGTGTAATGGAGGCATGGTCATTTGCTTTCTTAACTCTTTTAAATTCTCAGTTATATACAAGTCCAGAACCTAGGGTAAGGTGAGTAAGGTACTTGCCTCAGGAACAAAATGTAAGGATGTGTCAAAAACTCATGAATCAAGATAAATTATATTTTGATGTAACATTAAAAAAATCAAAATTAGTATCAAAAGTCTTTGATGAAAAAAATGTCAACTTTTAAAATAAAGTCAGGATTTGGTGCTGATTTGAATGAATCATCTCAGTTGCCTCTTCCTGATTCTAGCCTTCCTGATTACTAGGTAGCCTTAGTTAAGTCACTTTTCTGTAGTCCTCATCTTTAAAAAGAAGAAATTGAATCATAAGAGCCACGTGGTTCTTTCCAGCCTTCGTACTCTAAGATTCTTAACTGATATAATGGCAAACTGTCAGAGGATTTATCCATTCAATCATCCAACAACATTTATCACATGACATCCAGATGCCCAACAGTGGGCTAAATGATGAAGAAAGGAAGATCAGAAGTGAGTGTCCCTGTCTTCAAGGAGCTCACATGTAGCAGAAAGATAGAACTGTGTCACACTTGGGAAACATGGACAGAATTGCTCTAGCAGAATGCAGAAGGAACATCAGGGAGGATTGCCTAGGTCTCCCAGGGATAGTCCACATTTTCACAGAGAAGAGAGAGAAAAGGGTAAGGAGGAGTTTGTAAAGCAGAGAAAAATGGGTGGGAGCATTTTAGCATGGGGAAGAGCATGTGTATGCCTGGATGTGTTTTTCTTTCCCTTTCCTGGAGACTAGCATATGGAAGGCAATGGAGGCTAAGAATAGAAAGGGGTGTTTAAAAATTAAACACAAGGATGAAGAAGGAGACAGTGATGCTTTAGTATAGTAAGTAGAGGAGTTTTATTATCAGGTGTTAATTTTTGCAGAACAAAGTTTTGATTATATTTAATGCATCTTGAGAGCAGACCCCTCCCCATCTTGAGCATCTCTGCCCTCACCATCTAAAACTTCTCCCAATCCCAGCTGAAGGAATAATGGCCTTGTTCTGGCTGGAAGTGGGACATAAGAAGCAGGACCTGGACAGGGTAGAGAGAATGTATGTGTTCTTATACATGACAAAGTTTCATGAGAGAGAGTATAGCTTGCATGATTAGAGATGTATATGCTAGAATAAAGGTATTTACTCATAAGGAAAAGGAATATTTCCATTTTGGGGATGAAAACAAGTTATAAGAAGTGATCCGATTGGCTCAAAGGGCCACAAAATATAGGCTGGGCTAATTATATAAATACTTAGGTTTGATGGAGGTAAATTACAACTCTATTTGCTTATGTTGGGAAAATTCCCTTGATGGTAGTTGAATTTTGTGATTTATTCCATTTTGTTTACTGTCCTAAAACTACATCAGCAGACAACCCTTATGGTAGCACCCTAGAGTGAGATGCCAGAAGTAGAAAAACAAATGAGGGAGGGGGACTTAGAGGCTGTCTGATTGGCATAAAGACTGTGATCTGGGTTGGCCCCTGTGTAGTGGCTAACTAACAAATCTATATCTCTGTCAAAAAAACTGAGTCCCAGGCCAAGAAGAAATCTCTTTCCAGGACATGTGGATTGACACCTCTATGTTAGGGTTTCTCTCAGGAAAGCTCACTTCCATGGAGAACTCACCTTCATTGTGAGGTGAAAAATAATGTCTCAACACATTTAGAGCCTCCACTGTCTGGAATTTACTTGGTAACTCCATCTTTTTTTTTTTTTTTTTTTTTTTTTTAGAGCATTTGAGGTAGATGAGTTCTGGTGACTTTGACCTGAAGCCTCATAGGCCAAAGAGGAAGACAGCAGAAGCAGATGCTCAGTCCCTGTTCCCCTCCTCTTGTTTTCATAAAGGAAATAGATTTTGCTAAAGGTCAAGTGTTTTATGAAGATCATCTGATTTCATTGTACTTCCCACTGGAAACCCACTCTACCTGGGCATCTCAGGTGCTGTTACTTAGATGATATTCTGGACTTCAGATATTATCATTTTTCTTTTGTCCTGCCCTGAGGGGGAAGACTTTTCCAGTAATGATCATGAGGTTGGCTCCATGCTGGGTAAACAGATCCTGTAACAAATAACATTTGAATTCAGCTACAAATTGCACTGTCTCAAATAAAAAACAACATTAAATATTGTATACCTTTTACTCATGTTATAACCTAAAATTATAATCTACTAAATCAACGAGGGTAAAGAGACTTTATCTTATTGGCCAATGATCATCAGTTGCTTCCTGGAGTACTATATTGAGAAGAGCATTGAGGCTGCTTCCCAGCTCAATAGGAAGGAATTCTATGATCAGTTCAGCATGTCTGATGTGTATAGGGAAAGGGGAGTGGAGGTACATGTGCTAGGAATTGGCATTAGCTTAATCTTACTTTCTAAACTTTCTCTTCCTCCTGCAACCATAAGAGCTCTTTTCAGATCCATTAAACCTTGTTTCTAACTTTCACATGTTACCTTCTTATGAAATTAGGTGTACTCTTGGGTCACAGAGAAGTTCTTTCTTTATTAGGATTCTATAATCTATATGTTTTATTAAGATTTTTCATGCTTAGCCTTTATGATAACAAAGGATTGCCAATTTTAAACAGAGTACCACTTAAATTATATTAACTAGTATTGGTGATAATACAGGATAAAATGCACACTGCAACACCTTACTGGTGGAGATGCAGCTTGGTAAGTCCTTGTTGGAGGGCAACTTGAAAATATTTACCAAGTAATCTTCAACAAAGCAGGAAAGAATATCCAATGGAAAAAGGCCAGTCTCTTCAATAAACGGTGCTGGAAAAACTGGACAGCCACATGCAAAAGAATGAAACTGGACCATTTTTCTACACTATACACAAAGACAAACTCAAAATGGATGAAGGCCTAAATGTGAGACAGGAATCCATTAAAATCCTAGAGGAGAACACAGGCAGCAACCTCTGTGACCTCAGCCATTGCAATTACTTGCACAACATGTCTCTAAAGTTAAGGGAAACAAAAGCAAAAAATTAACTATCGGAACTTCATCAAGATAAAAGCTTCGGCATGGCAAAGGAGACAGACAACAAAATTAAAGGCTGCCTATGGAATGGAAGCAGATATTTGCAAATGACATAACAGATAAAGGGCTGATATCTAAGATCTATAAAGAACTTATCAAACTCAACACCCAAAAACAAATAATCCAGTTAAGAAATGGGCAAAAACAGGAACAGACACTTCTCCATACAAATGGCCAACAGACACAGGAAAAAATATTCTGCATTATTTGTCATCAGGGAACTACAAAACAAAACCTCAATGAGATACTACATTACACTACTTAGAATGGCTAAAATCAATAAGACAGGGTACAAAAAGTGTTGGCAAGGATGTGGAGAAAGGAGAACCCTCTTACACTGATGGCAGGAATGCAAGCTGGTACAGCCACTCTGGAAAACAGTATGGAGTGTCTTCAAGAAGTTAAAAATAGAGGTACCTTACAATCCAGCAATTGAACTATTGGGTATTTACCCCCAAAATAGAGAGGTAGTGAAGAAAAGGGTCACCTGAACCCCAGTGTTCATAGCAGCAATGTCCACAATAGCCAAACTGTGGAAGGAGTTCAGATGTCCTTCAACAGATGAATGGATAGAGAAGATGTGGTTCATATATACAGCAGAATATTACTCAGCCATCAGAAAGGGTGAATACATACCATTTACATCAATATGGATGGAACTGGAGGATATTACGCTAAGTGAAATAAGTCAATCAGAGAAAGACAATGATATGGCTTCACTCATATGTGGAATGTAAGAAATAGTGCAGAGGAACATAGGGGAAGGGAGAGAACACTGAATGGGAAGAAACCAAAGAGGGAGACAAACCATGGGACTCTGGACTCTAGGAAACAAACTGAGAGTTGTGGAAAGGGAGGTAACTGAGAGATGGGTGTTAAGGAGGGCACATGATGTGACGAGTACTGGGTGTTATATGCAACTAATGAATCACTGAACACCACATCAAAAACTAATGATGGCTATTGAATTTAAATAAAAGAAAAGAGTCCTAAAAACGTGACAGTAAACAGGAATGATTTTCTTGGCATTTAACCTCAGGAGATAATCATTAATGATAAAGATTTATACTCATGTGTACACATTAAAGTGTTACCTATAATGGAAATAGTAAGCAAATATAGTCAGCAACAGGTTAAATAATTATGGTATAATAACAAAAATAGTTGTTTCCTTTTACAGGTCATCTGCATGGCAGATACTTGCTGTATTTTAGTTTGTTATTCTCAGGTCAGATGAGGAAACTGAGGTGAAGAAAGGCTAAAAGAGTTCCAATCCTCATAATACATGTACATTAGTTAATCCAAAAACTGTCATAAAACCCCAGCAGCACTCAGGAAAATATGACAGTGCTTAAACATAATATTTAATGCATAGCTGCATTAAATATGATCTTTAGGGGGCCAAAATCTCTAGGGGCAAGAAATGGAGAAGATATTGAAAATGAGTGTGTCAAGCAGAAGCATTCACTGCTCTGGGATAGGACTGTAGGTGGGATTTCTTGTCTCTAAACATGAAACTTAGATTTTAATATTTGCATATGGTCAAAGATAACATATCCTAGGTGGGTTGCAGGATCTCACACTTTGAATAAAATTAGATTCTAGTGAGTGGGTGGGCTGGGGAAAATGTCCATTTGTTATTACAGGGAGTCACTGAGGTAGTTTGTCTTACCTTAAGCACTGGCTGAGAAAAAAGTTCCTTTTGAGATACCATAATCATTGGCCTATTCAATTTGGGGATTTGGATGGCAATACCAAAAAACATGATCCATGAAAGAAATAACTGAGAAACCTGACTTTACTAAAATTAAAAACTTCTGCTCTGCCAAAGACAGTATCAAGAAAATTAGAAGATAAGCCAAAGAAAATATTTTCAAAAGACATATTTGATAAAGGACTATTATACAAGAAATATAAAAACTCAACAATAAGAAAATGAACAACCTAAAAAACCTAAATAAAAAAATAGGCCAAAGACCTTAACAGACATCTCACCAAAGAAATAACCATGGCAAGCATATGAAAAGATGGCCCACATCATGTGTCATCAGGACAACGCAAACAACAATGAAATGCCACCACACACCTATTAAAATGGCCCAAATCTAGAATGCTGACAACACCAAATGTCGATGAGGTTGTGGAGCAACAGGAACTTTCATTCATTGCCGGTGGGAATGCAAAATGGTAGAGCTACTCTGGAAGATACTTTGGCAGCTTCCTACAAAATAAGTATCCTCTAACCCTGTGATCCAGAAAATAAAAAAGCATGATAAGAAAAGAATTATAAAATGCCAGAGGTAACTGCATTGGTACATAATGACTGAAATTGGCCTTTAAAGTCAGTTTTGACTTTCCAAATGAATAAAAGAAGAAGGGAATTGAGATCAGGCACATAGTGCACATTGTTCATAAGATGAAAGGCCCACCAGACTTAGAAAACCGAACATAATCTTACCAGAGGACCCAGCAATTGTGTTTCTTAGTATTTATCCAAAAGAGTTGAAAACTGTGTCCACACAAGAACCTGCACATGGATGTTTACAGCAGCCTTATTCATAATTGCCAAAACTTGGAAGGGACCAAGATGTCCTTTAGCAGGTAACTGGATAAATAAACTTTAGTACACCAGACCATGGAATATTATTTAATTCTTTTTTAAAAAAGAATTTATTTATTTGACAGAGAGACAGCAAGAGGGGGAACACAAGCAGGGGGAGTGGGAGAGGGAGAAGCAGGGTTTTTGCTGATCAGGGAGCCCAAGGCAGGGATCAGTCCCAGGACCCTGGGACCATGACCTGAGCTGAAGGCAGACATTCAATGATTTAGCCACCCAGGTGCCCAGAAATATTACTCAATTCTATAAAGAAATTAGCTATCAAGCCACAAAAAGACATGGAGGAAATTTAAATGCACATTGCTGAGTGAAATAAAACGATCTGAAAAGGGTACATATTTTATTACAACATGAGATTTTGGAGAAGGCAAAACTATGAAGACAATATAAAGATCAGTGTTTTCCAAGGATGTGTGGTAGGAATGGGGAAGAGATGAACAAGAAAAACAAAGGATTTGGGGGGAACTAAAACTGTTCTATATGATATTATAATGGTAGATAAGTATCATTACATATTTGTCCAAACCCACAGAACGTACAACACAAAGAGTGAACTCTTAGGTAAACTATGGTCTTTGGGTGGTTATGATGGATATGTCAATGTAGGTTTATCCTTGGTTAAAAAAAAAAAAAGAAAGAAAAGAAAAGTACCACTCTGGTGAGTGATATTGATAGTGGAGGAGGCTATGCATGTGTGGGCAGAGAGTATTTGGGAAATCTCGGTACCTTTCCCTCAGTTTTATTGTAAACCTTGAACTGCTTTAAAATTGTCTTTAATATTTTTTAAAAAGTATGGGCTCCATACCCAGTTGTAGACTTTCCTGGGTATGGAAACTTACAATTAAGATATTGTGGTGTTTGGACCAAGATAGGAAAATAAGCCAATGGAATAGAATAAAGAATCTGGAAACAGATCTACATGTGGGTAGCTGATTTATAACAAAAAGAGTACTACAGAGCAGTGGGGGAAAGGATGGTTTTCAATAAGTGATTTTGAGTCTATTAGCTATCCATTCACAAAATGAATCTTGATCCTTATATCGCACCATTCACAATTTCCTGTAACACTTCTATCTTCTTGCAGAAGGTCGTTTCTTTATGACCTTGACATAGGACCAATTTTCTTTTCTTTTTTTTTTTTTTTTAAAGATTTTATTTATTTATTTGACAGACAGAGATCACAAGCAGGCAGAGAGAGAGGAGGAAGCAGGCTCCCCGCTGAGCAGAGAGCCCGACGCGGGGCTCGATCCCAGGACCCTGAGATCATGACCTGAGCCAAAGGCAGTGGCTTAACCCACTGAGCCACCCAGGCGCCCCGGACCAATTTTCTTAAATAAGATACAAAAAGATTCCTACCCACAAAGGGAAAAGATAAACTGACTACCTTAAAATGAGTAACTTTTGTTTGTCAGATGTTTGTACATCTTCTTTAGGAGAATGGAAATAGAGAGTGGCAAAATATGTTTCCAATAAATATAACTAAGAAGAGCCCAAGATCATATGATAGACTGTAAAAGAACTTTAAAGGAACTTTAAAAGAAATCATGAAGAAAAAGACAACCTAATATTTTAAAAATGGACAATATAATAGGAACTTCACAAATGAGAATATTCAAAGAGCTGATAAACGTATGAAAAGGTGCTTAACTCTACTAGTAAATAGGGAAATACAAGATAATACCATGATAAGACACAACAAAAAGGTTTAGAAAATAGATGGACATTACCAGGTGTTGATAAAGATGTGGAGATCAAGAATGCCTACTCATGGTTGATGAGAGTATACATTGGTACAACCCCTTTATAAAATAGTTTGTCATTGTCTATTAAAGTTGAATATATGCTGAATGTATAAATCAGCAACTCCACTAAAGGTAAATATCAAACTTAAATATATAAATGCAATATATAACAATTTAGGTAAATATCAAACATAAATAAATTACTTAATTAAATTTGATTAAATAATAAAATCAGAAGGCATATACAAGAATGTCCATAGCTATTTGGAAGTCCAAACTGCAAACAGTCTGAATCACCATCACCAGAATGGATCAATGTATGATGTACAATACATAGATTATAGTACTCCAGAGCAATAGATATTAACAAATATATATTACTACTTGTAATAATATGAATGAATTTCATAGACATAATTGTGAATGATAAAAGCCAGAACAAAAGTATATGTACTGTTATTCCATTTATATAAAATTCAGAAACAGGCAAAACTAGTCTTAGTTTTAGAAGTTAAGATAGTTATTTCCAAGGGAGTAGCAGTAGAAAGGAGCATAAGGGGGGCTTCTAGGGTGCTGGTAATGTAGTTGAGCTGGATGGTGGTTACATGTATCATTGATCTGCAATTTTCTGAATGTATGTTAAGCTTGACAAAAAATTAAGAACTAAACAAAAGGATTAAACAACAGATTAATCACAGTCAAATAGAGAAATGGTCTGTGTTTCTATGGGCATTTAAATGTATTCTATTATTGGGCAGAGTGTTTTATAAATTGATTAGATCTTATTGATTGATATTTTGAGTTTTTCTGTATCTTTGCTGATTTTCTAATTGTTCCATAAATTGAGGAGGGTAGAGGTCTCCAAATGTAGTTTTGGATTTATCAATTTCTTCTTTCAATTCCATCAGTTTTTGCTTTATGTATTGTGCAACTCTGCTATTTGCTGCATACACACTTAGGATTTCTATGTCATTTTGGTGGATTGACCATTTTATCATATAATATTCCTCTCCATTTCTGATAATTTTCTTTGTTTTGAAGTCAATTTATATAATATTAATGTAGCTACTCCTACTTTATTTTAAATAATATTTGTGTGATAATCTTTTTCTATCCTTTATTTTAACCTGCCTATACTGTTATATTTGAAGTGATTTTTTTTTTTTTTGGTAGAAGTGTTGGGTCATGTTTTTTAATCCATTCTGCTAATCTCTGTTTTTAATTGCTATATTTTGACCATTTATTTTTAATTTAAGTATTAGTATGTTCGAGTTTAAATGTATCATTTTTTTATTTGTGTTTGTTGTCTCTGCTTTTTGGTCTTTTTTTCTGCCTTCCTGTGTATTGCTTAAGCATACTTTGTAATTCCATTTTGTGTCTCTATAATGTTCTTGAGTAGTTTGTCTTTGTATAACATTTTTGGTGGTTGCTGTAGACATTATATATATATATATATATATATATAACATTATATATATTACACTACATATATTACATTTTATATATATGTGCATGTCAATATCTCCTAGTGCCATCAGCTGATCAGTTGAAGTATAGAAACATTATCCCCTTTCATGTTCTTTTACTATCTCCTATTTAGAATATCATTGTCTTAAATACTTCCTATATATGCATTTAGAATCACATCAGATGGTATTACAATTTTGGATTTTACATGTAAAATATAATTTAGAAATATAATTTAGAAAATTCTAGAAAGTAAAGAGAGACTATTATATATATCCATATTTTTGCTTACCATGTTCTTTTTCTCCCTTCCTGATATTTCAAGTTTTTTCTTTCATTGTTTCCTTTAAGTTTAGAGAAATATCTTTAGAATTTTCTTTAGGACAGCAAATTCTCTTAAATTTTCTTTATCTGAGAATAGCTTGATTTCCTTTCATTCCTAAAGAATATTTTTAGTGGATATTGGATTATGGGTTGACGGATATTTTCTTTTAGCACTTTAGATATGTGCTGTTTCATAGAATCACCATATGATACAGTAATTCCACTACTGGGTATTTATCCAAGGAAAATGAAAACACTAATTCGAAAAGATATATGTATCCCATGTTTATTGCAGCATTATTTATAATAATAGCCAAGATACAGGGAAACAACTTAAGTGTCCATCCATAGATAGATAAAGAAGATGTGATACACACACACACAATGGACTACTACAAGCCATGAAAAAGAATGAAATAAAAAACTAATGATGTACTGTATGGTGACTCACATAACGTAATAGTAAGACCATTTGCAACAACACTGATGGACCTAGAGGATATAGCGCTAAGAAAAATAGTTTAGAATATGTGCTGCTGAAGCTAGCACCAAGTAAAATAGTTTAGTGAGAGAAAGACAGACCATATGATTTCAGTCGTAGGTGGAGTTTAAGAAACAAAACAGATGAACAAGGAAAAAAGAAAAACAAACTCTTAAATACAGAGAACAATCTCTAGTGGTTGTCAAAGGGGGGTGGGTGGGATGAAATTGGTGAAAGGGATTAAGTGCTTACTGTGATGAGCAGTCAGTAATGTATTGAATTTTCAAATCATTATATTGTCCACTTGAAACTAATACAACATACGTTAATTATACTTCAATAAAATTTTTTTACCTCCTTTATCAATATAGTGTATAGTGAGCAGGCATAAAACATTTGATCAATAAATAAATTACAGAACTAAAAAAAATAAAATTAAAATGTGCTACTTATTTCTGGCCTCTGTGATTTCTGATTAGCTATCTGCTGTTCTTTGAACTATTTTTCTCCTCTAGGTAAAGTGTTATTTCTCTCTTGACACTTTCAAGACTTTTTTGTCTTGAATTTTCAAAAGTTTTCAAAGGTGTGGCTATGATGTGTCTTCACATATGGATTTCTTTGAGTTGTATCTCTGTTAGCCTTTGTATATTGGATTTGTAAGTCTATGTCTTTTGCCAGCCTTAGAGCTGTTAGTCATTGTTTCTTGGAATAGTTTTCAGCACTATCCTTCTCTTTTCCTCCCCAGACACCTAGATTATGAAAGTTGCTTTTTTTTTTTTTTTTTTAAGTCTCACAGGTCCTTGAGGTGCTGTTCATTTTTTCCCCCTTAGGTTATTTTCTGTTGGTTAGATTACATTTCTATTGCTCTGTCTTCTAATGATTCCTTCCTCTATCCCCATTATTCTGCTTTTGAGACCATCCACTGTATTTTTTTTTCTTTATCAGTTGTTTAACTTTTTAGTTCTAAAATTGCCATTTGGTTCTTGAGATCTTCTCTTTTCTTTGAGGCTTGTTATGTCTTTGCTGAAGCTTCTATTTTTTCATTTGTTTTAAGTTTGTCCTTAATGGCTAATTGAAGCATTTTTATACTGTCTACTTTAATACTTGCCAGATAATTCTGGAATACCTGTTATCTTGATGTTGGCATCCAATTATTGCCTTTTTTTCCCCATTCATTTTGAGATCTACCTGCTTCCTGTATGATGAGTGATTTTTAAAAATAGAAATCTGGACATTTTGGGTATTAGGAGACTTGGAGTCTTATTTAAACCTTCTGTCTCAGCTGCTCTTTCCATAAACAACTCTGGTAGAGCTGTTTGCTTATACTGTCAGATGGGGGTGGAAGTTTACGTTTCCCACTTGACTTTTGTTGAAATCCAAGGAGGGTGCTCCTCATTACTGTTGGGCAGGGGATGATTTCTGGTTCCCCATTAGATGTCTACTGATACCTCCTTGCCTGGGGAGGGGTAGAAGCGCCTTGTTACTGCTCCTCACGGGTCCTCCACTGCCACTGACCCTGGGTAATGGTTAAGGTCCTGACTCTCTCTTAGAATTCCCTTCACGTTATACCATTGCAGGGGTTGGGGATCTTGTTAATGCTGGGCAGGAGGCAGTGGGGCAGGGGTGGTTCTTCTTGATGTTGCTTCCCACATGGTCTCCACTGATGCAATCAGGCAACAATTGTTCCTGCCCATCGAGGATCAGAGTTCCAGCTTCCTATTCAGTCTTCTCTGACACCACCCCAGTAAGGGTGGTAGATTGGGAATCCTTGTTACAGCCTACCAAAGGCGGGGAGGGACAGGCTACTTGATCACATTAGTGGAATTGGAGTAACAGTTTTTTCTGTGGTGTTTGGCAGGAGTGGAGTGGTTGCTGTCTTAAGGTTTTCTGTCTTGCTAGGACAGTCCTTTCCTGGTCTCTGGCTAGGAGAGCTGACTTTTGTTCGGGACTTTTTAGGTCTGTGCCTGATGGGATTCCCTGGTTGCTGGTTTTTTCACCTCTGAGTCTGGAATATATGAGACAACCAACCAACCTGAGGGACTCACTATTATATCATTTCCTGTCATCCAAGGTCCTTAGCTGGTCTGTTTTCTCTCTACTTTTTAGACTCTTTTTACATGCGTTTTCTATATAAAGTCTCAGTTTTTAGTTCTAGTTAAGGAGAAGACGAGATATGTTTGCTTATTTCATCTTCCTAGGAGTCTGTTCAAAGTTTAATGTGAAATAAAAGGAAGAAAGAAACATCTCAATATAGGGTAAACCCTTATTTTGGTTAAAAATTATGTAAGCACCCATGTACCTGTAGTAGTGTGAACGCACACGCCATACACAAGGGAAATGCACCAGAATGTTCTTTCCCTTTGTTTGGATAGTGGGTTAACTTCTAAATTCCTTAAAGTAGCCAGTTATTTTTATAATTGGAAAAAATAATACATGAAAATAATTTCCCCATTTGTTAAAAGAATTATTTTACATGGTTTCTAAAACTGGAAATTCTGTTATCTAGTCTGGTAAGCTTATAGATTATTATTAAATAGATAAATATGTCCTTGATGTTAAGTACTGTGAAAGTATTAACCTCAAGAAAAATACCAGGGATTATCTTTGTGTAATGAAGAGATACCATGACTATGGGGTATTATTAAGAGCTTCTTTTTCCTGTATGCTTCCATGGTTTTCCTCCAAGTCACTTCTGAATAGAAAATGGATGGCAGTGTACCCACCTTTCTATATTATCAAAGTGACAGTGAAATTGTTCTTACCATCTTTAAGCTCTGTAAACCCATACCTCATCTTTGTGACCCAAGAGACTATGAGTACGATAAATCTGTTTTTTTAAAAAAATAATTTATTTATTTATTTGACAGAGATCACAAGTAGGCAGAAAGGCAGGCAGAGAGAGAGGAAGGGAAGCAGACTCTCTGCTGAGCAGAGAGCCCAATGTGGGGCTTGATCCCAGGACCCTGGGATCTGAAGGCAGAGGCTTTAACCCACTGAGCCACCCAGGTGCCCCAATAAATCTGTTTTTAACCACTCTGCTAGTTAGATTAGAGGGTTCAAAGTGGGAACCATACTTCTTGGTTTTTATGTTTGGCTCTATAACTCCAGCTGTATAGAAACTTCACCTTGACCCACTTCAATTTCCCCTTCTGGGTGCTGTGGGTGATGACAGCCCATGTATGGAAGATGACTTGAGTGGCCAAGAACAAACCTTTATGTTAAAGATAACCCCTGGGAAACCACAAAATTAATAATTTCTGCCATCCCCTCCAATATATCCAAAAATTTTTTTGTTATTAAATCTAAGAATTCATGCAGTCCAAACAACTTAATGGACATTAACACCTTTTTTTTTTTTACTTTTTTCTCTTCTGGAAACAAGAATGCAGGATTTATCAACTCCTTCTTTGGAATGTTGTTCCTTTATATCTATAAAACTGGAATGGACAGTTTGTCTGCCTTCTTGGATGGAAAATAAGAAATACTCAAGACTCATCTTCTTAGACACTTTTGCTTCAAACATTACAAGGCAGTTTGAGCAGTCATCTGGCTTATCTTCCTGTGAAAATAACCACCATCATCTAATAGCAAAGCTAATTTATTTGTGGACAGAAAAAAATGCAAAGAGGAACTATTTCCAACTGCCAGGTGTAAGTTGACAATATCCTTCTGTTTGTTTTGGTAATTTAATTTCTCAGATATGCACAATTGTCTTTCAGCACTTGGGCATTGAATAGAGCCTGTTTTTCCCCAGCTAAGTTAACATGTACCAGGAGGTCAGTTTATATCTCTGGGCGTGACAGAGAGGACCCCCTGCACTCCTCTATTTGCAATTGTAAACCTGGTAGATTGAACATCTTGGCTACCTGTTGCTCATGTGCAGATCTGGCATATGCTCCCATTTCCTAGTGAGAAAAAGATGGAGGTACAAACTCCAAACCACACTCCTTGATGCTGTGGGATCTGAGTTGCCATATGTAAATAGAGACAGGAAAATCTGAGAGGAAATTTCTTCAGACTTATCCTCAATCAGCTGGAAGATGACCAAATTACATATGCCCTAAACTAGTAAAGAAACAGACTTCCAAACATCAAAAGCTCTATTTTTCTCACCACAGCACGCTGCTAAAAGGTGTCCCATGTAAATAGTGATTCATCATCAAGCATCGTGTAAAGAACACAGTGGAATTTTGATCATGTTCAGATGGCATTATGGCTTAGAGAACCAAGAATGGATAAACCTTGTTTTGTCAGTTCCCACTTCTACCACAGGGTTCCTTCTGTAAGAAAGCCAAAAAAGTGAGAATGAGAAGTACTTCCACCTATGCTAGTGTATAGTATCCCCTACAGGAGCTATCCTGTGCAGTGGGGTTGGAGCTGGCAGCTCAGGCTCAAGTCTTAGCTTATACCAAGTCCTTTCTCCCTCCTAATTTCTAGTCTTACCACTTGGCTACTAGATACAGAGAAACCCTGATGAGAAAGAAATGAGAAGATGGAGAGCAAGATGGTTGGAATTATTCCTAGCACCACATTCTTCAAAGTCTGGTCCATAGACCAGCAACATCAGCATCACCCAAATATTTGTTAGAAATGCAGAATCTGGGGCCTTATCCAAGGCCTGCTCAATCAGAATGTGCATTTTAAACAAGTTCTCCATGTGCCTATATGCATGTTAATATCCTGTTATAGCCATGGGTCAGCTTCTTGTGGGTGTATTTGTGTCTTTAGTACACACTGACCCTGACCAATCTAGCCCAGATCTGAGCAGGTACATTAGTACTCTCTACTGTTGGGCAGGACAAAAACAGCTGACCTCCTCCTAACTGCCTGTGAAAAATGCTGGTTCCATGAAGTTAAATTGATTTCTTTATTGCAAGATTTCCTCAGCTTGTTTGTCTTAGCCTGCTCAGGCTGACATAACAAAATAACATAGACTTGGTGGTTTAAACAACAAACATTTTTCACAGTCCTATGGCCAGAAGTCAAAGATGAAGGGATAGCATGGTTGGGTTTTCCTGAGAGCTGTATTGCTTGCTTGCCCATGACCACCTTCTTGCCGTGTCCTTGTTGGTAGACAGACAGAGGGAAAGCTCCTTCCTGTTTCTTACATGGAGCACTAATCCCATCATGAAGGCTCCATTCTGATGACTTCATTTAAATCTAATTACCTTCCAAGGCCCTATCTCCAAATATCATCAAGTTTGGGGTTATGGATCCCGCATATAAATTTGATGTGAGGCAGAGACATAATTCAGTCCACAGCAATGCTAATGTGCATTATGACTTTTTAGAAGAGAGTAAAATACATAATATTACTTAAACCTTTCAAACTGCAGATACCCGTTTGGAAGGAATACCTACTAACGATGGCGGTTTCACAGAACACAGTACAGGAAGTACCGCCCTAAAGGGAAATCATTGTTCTTGTTGAAACAGAATAAGGTCCTCCAAACCCGTTCCCATATGAGATTGAATTTGTTTAACTGCATCTACTTTGAATTTGTAGATTTTCCAAGTTAAGTCACTGATAATGAAGTGATATCTTACATGATGGTTAGGAACCAGAATGAATGCCTAAAGCAAAGATTGCATTTTAGTCAAAATTTTCTTTGAAAACAACCTTGAGATAATATCAGATATTACAGACTGATTTTCCATCACTCAAGAAGTCTAGTATAGCCTGTGTTACCTCAAGCGTTTCACCGCCTCTTTTTTTAGATGAGTACCAGACCAAGTATTAGGACACTATCTAGTTTGAAGAGGCTGTATCTTTAAATACTAGAAACACACTCAACATAATGAGATGCTCACATTTTAAGATGAGGGTGGGAATGAGGACTGGGGAAATAGCAAATTCATGTCTCCTATTCTAAGCTGTGGACTGTACATATGTTTAGTAGAATTGCCCATGGGATTATATATACTATGTAAATAGTTCTGTGTCTCTTTCTTTCTCTTAGCACTTACTATTGAACTTACATATGTTAAATTTGCATATGCTGCAATACCTTTGTGTTGAACACATGGTTTCAGATAGGATTTTGCTGGGGAAGACCAGGTGTCTGGATTCAAAGTCACAAGGTCATCTTTGATGAATTTATTGCAGTCCAAAGTCTTATCCTTAAAATCATAATGATTTCAGAATTTCAGCAACTGTGATTGTTTCCCTGGTTAATATAGACTGATGAGCAAATGAACTGGGATGCCATTTTAATGTTGAGAAATAAAGCTGTTGCATAGATTGGAATGCTGGTGAAGGCAGATCACCATAATTTCCTTTAGGCAGTGTATGTGGGAAGCCCAGATATATTTACCAAAGCCATTCTAAAATGTTCGATGTAAAATGAAATGGTCCAAGCTGTTTTGCTGGAAGGTACTGGTGAATGAAAGGGTTAGTTCATTTTCCAAGTAAGTGAGTCGTTCCATTGGCTTGTAGTTGGGAAAAGGTCTTTGAGTTCAGCATTTGGGGGGTTTGCATGGACCAATGGTGGACAAATCACTTTCCTGTGGAACTGAATTCACCTTTCTCTGACACATTCACAGGGAACTGAATTTATGTGGTTTCCAGGGAGAGTATAACAAGGTTGAGTGCTCAGCATTATTACTGTTTTTCCTTTGTGTTTTGTTGGTATAAAGAGAGGATGGCCTTTGCTATCCTACCTAACTCATTTTGTTGGCAAAAGCTGTGACCTAAGGAAGAGAATATTGCAGCCTGGGAGCCACTAGCTGCTATGAAGATGTTGGATGGTATTTTCCATCAGCGGATCTCTTTTGACAGGAGGGAGGATTTCAGTAGGTTCACCAGCATGGCTCTCTTCCCTGCTCTCATCTATTTGAGGAACACACACCACCTTGTAGACAAAATGATGAAGCATGCCATTTTCCTTTTCCTTTCCTCTTACTGTGTAATCTTCTCCTCCTCTTTCCCCTCCCTAGAAGTGCAGAACATTGCCATATAAACACTTCTTCATATGCTTTTTTCATCAATTGAACCAAGTAGGGGGGCAGGAGTTGACAAAATTTTTCTGTAAAGGATCAGATGGTAAATATTTTTGGATTTGTAGGCTGCACAGTATCTTGTCAACTCTTCACTTCTGCCACAGAAGGGCAAAAGCAACCACAGATAATAGACTTGCATGTGTCACAGTGTATTTTTTGATTTTTCCAACCATTTAAAAATACAGAACCTCTCTTAGTTTATGCCTCCTTCAAAACAAAACAAAACAAATCAAAACAAAACAAAACAAAACAAAACTAATGGTGGGCTGTAGCTTGCTGATTCTTGCCCTAAGGAATAGGCTCATCTTCCCCTCTGTGCCACTGTTTTCTCTGGCTTCTGGTTTGGCAAGAGGAAATATAAGATCTACTATTTGATGTATGTTTTGTCCTTGCTATAGGGAAGTGGGATTGTTCAGCCCTTACAAGCATAGGTCTTGTAATCAGACACAACTAAGTTCAAATCTGTTTTACACTGTAGTAAAGCAAATTGCATAACCTCTTTGAGCACCAGAGAGGTTCCGTAGCCATAAAATCTGTTGGATAAGTTTGTTCCTTATCCATAAAAATCATTGCTGTACCTCATGGGATCAAATGAGATAATTTATGTGAAACACTTACCATAGTCTCTACCGTGTGGTATGAGCTCAGTATGCAGTACTTATGAGTATTATGTTATCAAAGGAACTATATTTCTACCTGTGATTCTTCAAACCTGCTTTTACCTAGGGCACGTCAGTCTCTTCTCTGAGCCTCAGTTTTTAACCAAGGGGCTCTTGAGACTATGGTCAATTCCAGATACAAAAATATTTGTGATTCTTTTTTTTTTTTGAAGATTTTATTTATTTATTTGACAGAGAGAGACAGAGCAAGAGAGAACATAAGTAGGAGGAGTGGGGGAGGGAGAAGCAGGCTCCCTGCAGAGCAAGGAGCCCTATGTGGGGCTTGATCCCAGGACCCTGGGATCATGACCTGAGCCAAAGGTGGACGCTTAATGACTAAGCCATCTAGGTGCCCCAATATTTGTGATTCTTTATGCTTGTCCTATAACCTTATACATTGTAAATGTATTAAAGATAATTGCTATTTTTTTTTTTTTAAAATCATGTTCTAAGAGCAGACTTTGGGGTTTTAGAACACAATTCTGTGTTTGTGAGAAATGGAGCGGGAAAGACATAGAGTTTTTTCTTCTGGTGATTTGTATTTAACAGAAGCATTGACCACTTACCTCTTTTCTTCCTGGGCCAGTTGACAGTTAAAACAAAATTCTTTTTTTCTTTTTTAAGGATTTATTTATTTATTTGAGAGAGAGAAAGAGTGAGAGAGTGCTCACACAGTAGGGGGGCAGAGGGAGAGAGAGAGAGAATCTCCAGCAGATTCCCCTTTGGGTTCCAGAGCCTGATGTGGAGCTTGATGGCACAACCCTGAGATCATGACCTAAGCCCAAATCACAAATCAGAAGTTCAATTGACTGAGCCACCCAGGCACCCCAAAACAAAGCTCTTGAAACACAATTCTTTTGGATTTACAACAGACAGGTGTTATTATCTGAGAAAAGATCTGGTGTTCACCAGGCCCTTCAGTACATCTGCTGTGATACTGTGGTATTTGTGGAACTCAAGTGGAGGAGCCCAGGTGAGCAAAGACCCATGAAATGAAAAAAAGCCTGCAGATGCACATAGCGTATCTTCCTCAGTTAAGCAAGTGGTGTCATCTAATTATTTCCAATGACAATTGTGTTTCTTTCTTTAATGTTTTCTATGCTGATATCCAAGTTGCTAATGGAGCAGCCCCCCCC
>NW_019154407.1:17696-33584 GCF_002288905.1 Enhydra lutris kenyoni | reverse complement strand
GTTTGCTCTCACACTCCTGGCCCACGAGCCCTCCAGATTGGGAATTCTGGAGCCACAATGCAGCACTCTGCCTGCCCACCTGAAAGAAAAAAGTGCCCTATTGGACTGCCCAGAAACCCCAAATCAGGACCAACCTGCATGGCACTTGAGAGCACCCCAAGTTCATAGCTTGCCTTGTGCACTAATGCCCTGTCTGACACAGCCCGAGCCCAGACCTCCCGTCAGACACCCAGGGACCTGGCCCCATATCCATCACATTGGACCCGCCCTATCCTTAGGCCGTCATCTCTTCCCAACCTGATGTTTCAGTCCTCTGAGCCTAGACCCTTTCTCAAATCCCTGTACTGGGGGGAACCTGATGGACAAAGAAGAACTCCTCCTTCCCCATGGAAAGAAACTTTGCTGTTGGGATGTTAAACCTTCAAAGTAGGAGAAACATGAATGGCGCATGAGGCCACACCCGTACTTGAGGGGAGCTTTGGGCACAAACACGCATTGTGACCCTCAGTTTGATCCCCTTTTTAAAATAAATCCTCTCAGTGGCTGGACGAAGAGCCCACATATCAGGCTTGCCATGCCCCTAGGCCACAATCCTAACCAAAGTTCAAGTTTCTCAGTAGCCCATACCCAGGGCTCTGCTCTGGAATCCCTCTATTGGAGGCACACCTGAGCCAGAAAACAGGAATCCTCCCTTCCCCCGGAATGACGTCAAGCTCTTGGGAGCTGGGCCAAATCCCCAGAGATAGAGAATTGTCCGTGGCCCACAAGGCCACCCCTAAATTCTACAGCCATCCTTGACACAAAATCCAGAGACAAAAGCCTTAGCGAATGTAATGGCCTACATAATCAGAGGGCTCCGCTTTGCTGTTCATACAGTAAAGTTAAATTGACCCTATGCAGTAAACTTAGATTGACCCTACCCCTCCCAGAGGAATTTATTTGCAAAGCCTAGATACAAGGGCGGGACAGGTCAGGTGAAGACATCCAATCAGTGGGCACATATATCTACTAGGGTAAATTGAAATTTAATTGGCCAACCTTGTGTAACCTAGCAGATTTTTGTGTGTGTGGCAGACCTAGCATGACTGCACTTTTCTCTGTGTATTGCAAACTCATTGGCCACCTGTATATAGCCCCCTAAACTACCTCTATAAAAGTAAGTCTGTGAGACTGGGAGGGGTCGCCTCTTTGCAAGAGACAGCCCTGACCAGTCAGTTTGATTCTCGATGCTTGGCACGAAATAAAGCTTGCTTGACCTTCGTTTTGTATCAGTCTCGCTCCTTTGATTATGGACCCTACCATTGGAGGCTCATCTGGGATCAAATGACGAGAACTGAGCCAGCATCAGAATTTCTGGGAAAGCCTCCGGAGGTAAGATCTTGGGATCTTGTCTGTCTGGTTGTGGATCATCTACCATCTGTAGGGCAGTGAGCTTTGGTACAGGTAGCAGCTATTCCTCCTTGCCACCTATTTTGTCCAGTGGGACCTGGATCATGGAACCTGTAGGAAGACTGGGCCCATTTCTGCAGGAGTCATATTGCTCTCTTCATACTTTGGGGCTCATGGGCCTCTAGCACACTTCTCCATATGGTTTTCTCCCATCCGCCAGGGAACAAAACAGCCATGCAAACAGGACAAAGCCTGATTTGATTTTCATACTGTTTTCTTTTCTGAAATCACAGGTGTCCCTGCTAGAAGGGGATGGTGGTAAGTATTCTGTACTCTAGAGTCACTCACTGGTTTGCAACAACCTGGAAAAGGGGTAAGGTGGGGCTTCCTCTCAGGATCCATGATAACCACCCTGATTCCAGGTCCTGCAGGATTTAGAATAAAGGTAGGAGTAACAGAAATGTATTTTTTAGGGAAAGACCCGTGGCCTCATGGCCCTGTCCCCAGAAACTACTCCGCTGCCCTTAGGTGGTGCAGGTTTGGGTGCAGGGAGTAGGTGTGCCTTTGAGATGGACTCTTTTACAGCTACGCCATATCCTGTAGCTCCAATAGGAGGCACAGTTTCTATTCATGCCCCTTCTCCTCTGCAGGACCTTTCATCCTCCATCCAGGAAGGGCCAACTGCAGCTCAGTCCATACTGATTAGCTCCCCACTTCCACACACTTGTCCACACGTACACGCCAAGCAAAGCTCCCTGAGCGATTCTTGAAGAGCTCCATCGGGGTCCCGACACTCTCTGTGTGTATCTACCTAGATCACCTGACTGACTGGTGCAATGGCCTTGACATGGATAGCACAGATGGAGAGGCCCCATTTTTCACCAAGGTGGTAAGTTAGCCTTTCTTCATGTGAAGTACAGCATCCTTTGTTTCTCTTAAATTCGAAATCAGATCCAAAAACCTCAACATGTACAATATACTTAGTGGGGAGATCATTGAGGGAGAGTCTGTTACCCATGGATACCCGATTCCAAAGACCCTGCAGGAAACAGCAGGTTCAGTTACAGTCCACAGGGGAGTGAGCTTTTTCACGGGTACTACTGACACCGCCTTGCCGCCTGTTTTGTCCAATGAATGCAGGGCATGCAACCTCTAGGTAGATTCCATATCACTGCCCATGACCCTGCCCATCACCAAGAGAAAAAAAAAAAAGAGCTGTGCATGCAGGACAAGGCATGACTTGATGTTCATCACGTTTTCTTTTCTGAAATCACAGGTGGCCCTGCTGGAAAGGGTGAGTGGTAGTATGCTGTATGCTAGAGTCACTCATTGGTTTGGAGCAACCTGGACAATGGGCAAGGTGGGGCTTCCCTGCAGGCTCCATCTTGAGAGCCACCCAGAATCCAGATCCAGCTGCAATGAGACTAAGGTTCATGCTCTCGACCAAGGCCCGAGTCCTCATGACCTTGCCCCCAGAAGCTACCGTGCTGCTCTTAGGTGTTGTAGGATTGGGTGCTGGACAGGAGGTCTGTTTCCATGGGAACACATGTGCTGTGATTCTCAGGGTTGGTGTGTGTGTGTCTGTTGGGTGAATGGTATGTTCTCGTACATGCCTGTTCCCTTCAACATGGCGATTAATGGTGTCCACTTTCTCAGGGAAATTTCCCATCATCATCACGTCATGAACGTCCATTCATGTGAAAACTCTTCAACACCTACAATTTTAATAGGTATTCTTTCCTTGAAAATACACATCAATTCCCCTAGAAAACAAATCTTGTCTCTAACTAGGGAGGGGGAAACTGTGCCCCAAAGACACAAGTGTGTTTTATTTCAATTCCTTTTAATGAGTCAGTGTCTATGTGTCTCTCATGTCATGGTACATCTCGGGCATGAATGGTCACAGTACTTCCCTCTTGCCACTTCACTCACAAAAACGTCTCTGCATCAGAGGCCCCATGATGCATCTATCCCAACCCCATCAGAAGCAGTGAGTGTGGGGACAGACTCCTTCCTTCTGCAGGCGGCTTGTGGGGCAGCCTCATGTAACAACCCATTTGGGGAGGACCCTGACAAAGAAGCAGTGGCCGGAAATAGATGGGGCCAATTCACTCCGTGTTTCTCCCAGGAAATCTACCATTTCCCTTCAGATACTGTGTCTAAGAATTAAATTGGCTTTCTCCCATGGGAAATCACACACCCACCACTGGTCCTAGCTGGGGCTCTCGGAGGTGGGCCCAAAAGTTGTCCTATGAAAGGGGGAATGAGGTCGTCTTCAGGAACTGAGCATCACTGGAGGGACCTGGGCCCCCTCCATGCAGGAACGAAGGGAGCTCTGTGCATTGCAAGGTGGCGAATGAGAACCTCAAACCTCAACAGGTGTGACAGGACAATCACCACACATTTCCTTGGGCCCCACCCAACTGAAGGCAGAGCCCATCTTCCCCAGAGCATCAGGCCAGAGTTCCTCAGCTCCACTAACTCCCCCTGGTCCTCTCTCATCACCACCCCAGCATCATCACTGCTCCCTGACCTGGAGGATGATTCCATGGAAGATGACGATTCCAACAGAAGGAGAGACACTGTGCCTGTAATTCATTTCCACCCCCATCCCTTGGGCTTCCTCTCCTCTGTCCTTAAGCCCCTCCTCCGTGCTCTTCCCCTTTCCCTTCTTTGACGACACCCACCCTGGAGGCCCTAGTCTCAGGCAGGCACTCAGGCTTTGCATCTGAACTGCTGCATGAAATCCATATGCAGCCCTCCTCAGCCCTTTCCTAGCATCACCCTGACCCCTCACCACTGAGTCTGGGAAGCATCCCTGGACCACAGAGCAGGGAGAAGTGCTGGGAGCCAGCAGAGCACAGCTCACCCTGCTGGAGGGGCCTCAGGAAGGGTGGCTAAGCCTGGGTGTCCCCACTTGGTTCTCCACAGCCTGGGAGTCTGTGCTCATGCCCCATTCTGCTCTTGCTTTCAGCTCTCAAGAAGCTTCCCTTCTATGGACTTGACAGAAACAACAAGGGAAGCAGAAGAAGAGAAGGACTTGGGAACCGGGTGAATTGGGCAGGAAAAGAGGCAGGCAAACAAGGACACATGCTCTCCCTCATTTCCCTGACTTTGTTGTGGGCACCTCGGGAAACCACACAAAACCCGGGGTGCTGCTCTAGCCTCTTTCCACAAAGAGGGGATGAGAGGAAGGTCACAGTCCCTGCAGGCAGTAGGAAGCCTGAGAACATCCCATGGGGAACTTCCACCTGATCCGTGCAACTCCCTGTTGTGGTTTGGCAGTGTCATCCAGGAGCTGCTGATCTTGGAGGGAGGGCACTGGCTGCCTGGAGGGACTGCACTCCAGGCAGCCCATGCACTGTGCTCTTCTGGAAAAGGGCTCCATGCCCCCATTGAGCCCCTCACTCTGCACGACCCAAGCCTTGACCTCCCACCTTGCAAAAGTCAGCAGATGGTTTGCTCCTGAACAACACTATTTGGGAAGAGACTGTGGTGGGGTTGCCTCATCTCCCACATCAGGCACCTGAGAAATGAGCACACAAGACAGGTCCCCGGGCTCATAGAAGCAGAACAGCTCAACCCTCCCAGCGCTGCATCCCTGTGCACATGGTGTAGGCCTGGTCTCCAGCTGAGTCATGTATGCTGGCCACTCCCGTAGGACCTGACCAACACCTCCAGCCCCTCGAGCCTCCAAGACACCACGTGGCAGGTAGCGGGTCCCCTCATGGCACAATTTTGCTATGTGAGCTTGATACTCTAGAGACCTTCCTCAATCCCTCAATCCACAGGGTAGACCTATCAGGCAGAGGCCACCCTGTCTGCTCCCACCTCGCCCATCACCTGCCCACAGCATGGGGACTGTGCAACCTCACTTCCCATGCGAGTCAGGAGCACACCTTCTCTGCCATGCCACCTGCAGCACTCGTGTGGGCAAAGGCTCCACCCACAGAGAAGGGCATGTCGAGGGCTCTCAGAGAGGCTGGGGAAGGGACAGCCCAGCAGGAGGAGGACCCAGCAGTCATGGAGGAGGACGGTCAGGGCAGGGGCCTGAGTTACCCTGGGAGTGTAGCCTTCATTCAGCCCCAGGGGGCCCATGGGAAACTTCCCTTTCTTCATGTCACACATGGGTCCTGCAGGGAAACCTCTACCTCAACACATCAGAAGGCACGTCCCACAAAACCCAACATCCCTCTGGTAAGACCTGTCCCAAGCCACATGCCACTTGCTATCTCATACCACTCCAACTGCTGTTTCCACAGCTGCACCACAGGACAGTCTGCCTATGACCCCGAGGCATCAGAGTCTCTAGAAGGGCTCAGACAAAGGGAGTCACGATGGCCCTGGGGCCCCACTTGCGGCTTTGATTTGGGCCCAGAGGAAGACTCGGTGTGAAAACACAAGGAAACACACCTGCAGGAATGGCTCTCTTGCACCTGACCTCTGCAGGCCAAACAAAGACAAGACTTCTGTGCAGCCCACCAGAAGACAGCACTGGAACACCAAGGATGAGATAAGAGGACCCTCTGAGTCAGCCACCACACCCAGAGTTTGCTGCACAGGCCCTGCTGATGACTGACCCTTGGAGCAGGAGGAAACAATCTAGGCCTACAACATTCCACAGTCTGGTGAGACTGGGCCCACCTGGGAATGGGGGGGCACAGTATCCTTCCCGTCTTTTCCCCTGTCTGTTGCAGGGGCTGGTCATCCTCCCTCTGTCCCTCCAGTCCCCAGCAACCATGCAGAACATGACAGATGCAGGAAGAAGTGGGACTTCCAGGGACCGTTAACCACCCTGGAATTGACTTGAGGGGCAGCAGCCACCCTAGCTGTATTCCCCTAGGGTGCCACCTGTGAAACGCCCCTGTCACTTCCATGCACAGGACCGTGGCAATGCTGGGCTCAACACTGGCAGTGGCCCCAAAAAACAGGCCCCCCTCAGCCTGTGTGTTTTCTCAGCAGCAACAGGTGTAGGGAGTAGAGGCTGTCCCTAATCTGAGATCGACCTCTGGAGCACCAAGACACCACAGCAGAGGAACTGGGACCCCAAACACCACGCTGCACCTCAGGGAAAGCTTTAGCCTTGAAGATGGCAATGCTAGACACCTAGGGCATATAGAAATGGGATCCAACATTCCTTTGGTGGGAATGCAATTTGGTACAGCCAATTTTGAGAACAGTGTGGAGATTCCTTTAGAAATTAAAAATAGAGCTTCCCTATTACCCTGCAATTGCACTACTGGGTATTTACCCCAAAGATACAGAGGTAGTGAAAAGAAGGGCCATTTGTACCCCAATGTTCATAGAGGCAATGGCCAACATTCCATTGGAAGCAAGTTAAAGCATTGCGTGTTTTGCTCTACCTGAGCCCTCCAAGTCTAAAGGTCTCAGGAAGCATTTCTTCTCCCATGGCAACCCTCATCATCTCCTTATATTCAATAAGAATCTCTTATTGGAGATTGGAAACATTGGTAACATGGGTGATTTGACCAAGGCTTGGATGAGACTGTCCTATGCAGAGAGCTAGGCAGAGACTCAGATGGGACCAAAGGGCTTTAAGGAACTAAGGCGGACTTTCAGGAAACCTGCAGCCATCAAGCCCCTTGGGAATGTTGGCCTGACCCCTTGCTTCCAGACTTCCCCTCCGCCTCACCAGGAGCATAAATAATGTCACTTCCTGGCAGGTGTAGGAACCTCAGGATATGTCGGGTAGCTTAGGAAGAGGAATCTGCCCAAATCCACAGGTATCACAAGCAGGTCTGATGGCAAGCACTTCCCTTGGCCTCTGGCCTAGAGAGANAGCAGGTCTGATGGCAAGCACTTCCCTTGGCCTCTGGCCTAGAGAGACAATGATTAGACATTATTCGGAAAAGTCCCAGTGATGCAGATTCTAAGCGAAAACCATGATTGATCACTAGGCTTGCTTAGCTTAAGTCAATAATTGGGTCACGTGGGTTAAAGTGGGACTTGCTTCACAAGGACATGAGCCCCGGATTGGCTGTCTCTGGAAAGGAGCGTTCTTTTGAAGAGGAAAATTAGGGTTCATGTAGACGTTCAACTCTAACACTGGTGACCTTTCCATATGTGTTGTTTACCTAAGCTAGACAACTTGAGGTTATCTTCAGAAACATTTCCACATTAGCTCATGGATAGGTAATCCACTTGCTTCTTATTCTGTGGGGATAAGAGCAGGACAGCAGGGGTTCAGGGTTAATTCAACAACTGGAACATGCGATTGATTCCTCCATGACTGAAGAACTCAACTAGCACTTTGACCAATCGGATGGGGCTGGGATGAGGAACTCATTCCCTCAAAGCCAGAGAACATACACTACTCCACAGTGTTCTCTGGGGACCTATGGAGACAATGACGGACCCCACTCTCTCTGTAACTGGGGCAGAGGGTGCACTTGGGAAGGCTCTTATTTCCCGGACAAGCGACTTACCAGCGACTCAGGCGAGATCTCTAATAAAAAGGGTTCCTTGGAATGGTTTCTTCCCTCACAGTCCATGAAGCCACACCATTCAGGTACAACGGCAAACAAAGGCTTTAGCTAAGCATCCAACTGCCCTCCTGGGAAAAGGAACCTCCCAATTCATACGGGGATGGCACCTGACTCTAAGGACTTGGCATCAGCTCCAGAGCGTCACAGAGAGCAAAGGCCACCAAATGATGCTGGGAGTCCAATTTATCAAGTACCAGCTTATGCTTCAAGATACGCCTGAACTAACACCTGAAACCAGCGCAACTTTAAACGCAGCGACCCTTAGGCCTGGACCCGACCACTTTACGCCCATGGCTCATAACTCTTGAAAAGTTCTTAAGTCAACCAGACTTAAGATGCCACTATAAAAATGCAGAGGACAGATGGTTTAGCAATGGCAACAGTTTTAAGGAAAAGGGGTAAGAACAACCAGGTATGTTGTCATTAGTCAAACTCAGACTGCTGAGGACAAAGCCTGACAGCAAACATGTTTGCCCCCAAAGCAGAGATCTTAGTGCCCACCTGTTGGCTGTAATTGGCAAAAATCTTACAAGTATTTATCCTGACTCCAACAGGCCTTCCTTGTCCTCTATATCCATGAAACAACTTAGAGAAAAGGTTCTTCTTCCAAAACCATAACCCACCAACCCAACATGGGCCTGAAATGATTGCACATTCTAAGAATGGCCCTCCAAACCCGAGTAGCCCTTGAAAGCCTGACTGCAGTTCAAAGAGACTCAGGATGAGATAAGGGTCCCAAGCTGGGACACCACGGCCATGAAGTTCTAACCTGTGCCCATGAATTCCCCAAGCTCCAGAGGCCACCAGACACTTAGGGTGGGCCTAGATGCATGGGTGCATTATTAAAACCATCACCAGCCCAGCTGACCTTCCTCATTTCAAGCAATGGTGCACGTGTGCTCTGTTTCATTGACATGGCCACCTAGCATCCATCTTTGTCCCTCTTTGGGACTGGAGGATGTCTTGTGGCATGGGGAAATCCTTACTGAGTACACAATCAGGGTCCTACATGTCACCCCAAACAGGATTTCTCAGTGAAATACGGGAATGATCCCAATGCATAAAGCAGTTCTACAAAACACAAAGGCTTTAGATGTTGTAACTGCTGCACAAGGTGGAGCTTGTGCCAATCTAAAGACAGAATGCTGTGGGTACGTTCCCCACTATCCCAAAGAGATTTCTGCTTTCCTAACAGACACCACTGCTCAAATCCGCACTTCCAAGGATCCCTCTCTTTAAGGACTGGCTCAACTCTTGGCCTGGGGGAGGGTTCTCACCTACTATCAAAGGACTCTTCATGGGGATTCTCCTTCTCTTTCTTCTTCTAACCCTGTTGTGTTGTTTCCCCCCACCCCAACCCCATCTCTGCAGGTGGTGCCAGGAACCCTTCACTGCACTAACTTTCAGAGGACAGATGGTCCTTTCCACTCAGGAAGATCCATTCACACGTTCTCCCCTGCACTCAGAAGCCTCTTCGTTTCACAACTCTGACATAGAGAGGCCCCCCGCAGCTGACCAGGAATGACCCACAGGTAGGGATAGCTTTACACCTCTATTTAGCAGGAAGAAATTACAGAAGATGAGACCATCCCCCTTCAACAACCTTAACAACAGAAGGGTATAAACTACTCAGGGGCACATGAGGAGGGAAGAGAAGGCTAGCCGAGCACAAAGCAGGAGCTGGCAAGGCACACCGCCCCCCAACATGTGATATGGGTGACATTCCTCAGGCACTCTGAGTGCCCTAAAACCAAGGGAAGGAAAAAACAGATTCTCCACAAATAGAGATCAAATCCCTGCAAGACCGGAGTCTCCCTCAGTTTATAAAAGTCCTCATGATTCTCCAGGAAGAGGCTTGCTTGACAAGAGGCTAGCTAACTTCCAGAGACCTGTAACTCCGTTTCCTGAAACCCTTACATCACCCCTCCCCTTCATAACACTCAGGGAGGCTGAGGCCAAAGGAAATGTCAATAAAACGGAATTTCTCTTCAAACCCGCAGTCCCTTGAGAAGGACTTGTGAGAAGAGGAAGGTAACATTCCTCCAGGAAGCTTCCAACCATCTTTCTATTAATGCCATCCTAGAAAAGCCGCCTTCACTTAACAAGAGCAAAGCCTCCTGTATCCCGTGTGTCCTCTGTCCTACTGCAACATTCTTGCAAAACCTCCCTTTTGCCTGACCTCCCCCAATGCCATCCTAGAGAGTCAGCCTCCTGTCACGACCCCAGCATAGCAACCCTTTCTACCCAAGGGTCGTATCCCTGTGCTTTAATAAAAATTACCTTTTGCAAACAAAGCTATCTCAAGACTTCTTTCTTGACCATCCATCCGTCTTGAACTCTAACGTCTTTCCTACATTAGTCCTGTCTCTTGTAAGGCTCCTGTGGAAATAACCCTGCAACATGGTCCCATTTCTGTCAGCTCTTCTGTCTCCATCCACCTAACCCACTGCACATTCTGTGTCCTCAGAGGACAGGACACTTCTGTGATTCTTGGACTGAAACCATCACGTGGTATCTCTTTCTCTCCTCAACTTCGTTGAGTTTGCCCATCTTAATCTCCCGAGCAGTCCATCCTCACTTTCTTTTCCTCACCTGTTTATCTGGTCAATAGGTTCTAATCACCAATATCTATAACAGGTTTCTGCTCCTTAGTAGATGACTCTATTTCTTTCCTTTATCATCAATCTCAAATCTTAACTCTCAGAAGTTTGTCTCACAACTTTCAAAATTTTTCTTTCCCCAATGCCTCTCTACCAGTTTCTCTTCTCCCTTTTTTCAAACCCTCCCTCATTGCTTCCTTCCTTCCTTCCCTTCATTATCTTTTTGTTCTTTGTATTCCTTCCTCCCTCCTCCTCTTTCTTTGGTTCTGTTATGTTAGTCCCCATACAGTACTTCAGTACTTTTTCATGTACTGTTTCGTGTCTCATTCTCTGTGTAGAACCCACAAGAGCTCAAGGCAATACATTCCCTATTATAAAGGATGAAGTGATACCCATACGGGTGCATCTCAAAGGTCTGTTATTCTGCAAGTCAAGGGGAAGCTTCATGGTAATGGACCCTGGCCTTCCACACTACAGCTGGACATGGGATACGCTAAGCATTGACCACAAACTCCTGTCTTCCAAGACATTGAACATACGGGCTGTCCCCACAGAAATCTGAATAATTTCATTTATCAGCTGAAAGGTGCCTCAACTGAAGCTAAAGCTTGAGTGTCTGTAAAAGTCACTGGCTTCAACACGACTCACCAGTATAGTCTTTGAAAATTAAACATCTAAAATTTAATCAGCAGGTGATGTGGCTGTCAGGCTACCATGTAAAAAGATCATCTAAATTCTGGAAAGTAACATTGCACCCGACTACAAGTGGCATACAGAGGTTGACACAGAGATGATTCCTGAAGGAAGGGGCTGGAATTCGTAGGTTGTGTCAGGAAGGGAGGAACATGAGTGAGCAATCCTTCCACAGCCCCTCCTGTTCCGCCATTAGCAGAGGGTTCACACTGCACAGGAACCCGGCCAATGCTGGGGCACAGGAGGAAGATTTCTCATGTACCTCACCTCACTCCATATGTGTTATGTCCTGGAAAGAGGAACCTTGTATTTACAGACAATGTGGAAGAGCCTTCAGTCATGTGTCCCTGGTGCAGGTGACATCAGAGCTCATTCATCCTGGATCGCACCACACATCTGCCCAGTGTGGGAGACCCTTTGTTCAGGGCTCTAACCTCGGGATACATGACAGAACTCACCCTTCTGAGGAAAGTAGACATGATAAGCATGGGGGAAACAATTCTAGGGCATTGCTCACCTCTGTACAGAGCAAAACCACTGGAGTGGCACCTTAGGGATGGAAGAAAGGTGGGAGACCCTTCATTCAGAGGGTTCTGCTCTTATTCACTCCCAGGACCTCACACGGGGTAGAGGCCATGTGGTGGGATTGCTGTGCAAAAGCTCACAGCAACATGCATCCCTTTGAGGCCATGGGCATGTTCCCACAGACAGAAAGTGGTCGAATGCCATCTTCAAGGGAAAGCATTAACTACAGCCACACCATTAGCGAACATCCGAGGATCCCCCTGGAAGGAACTCCAACAAATGCAGTCAATGTGGAAGAGCCGTTAGAAACAGCTCTCATATTTGGAGATACCAGACAACTCAGAGCAGAGAAACCTGTGTCTATTATCATCACTGGGGCCCTGCCTTTACTCAGAGCACCCACCTTTCTCACCACCACAGAAATCACACAGTACAAACCCTGTGTCTCTGATCACTGAGGCAGAGCCTTCTGCCAGAAGTGGTCCCTTTCTCAACACCAGAGAACTCACACGGGGAGAACCGCTAGTGCTATATCTTGGTGGGAGAAGCTTCAGCTGGGGCTCTGGGCTGAGCTCCCACTACCATCTCAGAGTGTGCATCATCCCTCACTTGGGAGCGAAGGTGCAGGGACCTCCTGGGACGCCCCTGCATCATCACTGCTGCTGAATGCCAATGAAATCCATGTGAGAATCCCATTACTCATGGAGCCAACATGTGAAGGACCTGGGAGGATTCCCACAGAAGAAAATCCTCCCGGTGTGATGAGGAAAGGAATGTGCTCAGTTATCTCTTCTTCCGTAGCTAGCAACGACACCCTCACACTGAGGAAAAACTGATCCTCACCACAATGGGGCGAACTTCTTCCCCTGATACTCACAACAGAGGATCACTGGTCAAATACCTCCCAAGGAATTTCTTAGGGTGAAATTGAGATACAAACTCAGACACTGACAATTTTTCACTGCAAACACATACAATTGCATCACTTTCTGAGGGATGCTGAATGCAGTATTTCAGTAACCAATAGTTAGAAATAAAGCAAATATGCTCCCATCCATCAGTACTTGCATAAAGGCCAGTATCACTGTACAGTCAGTGTCCCACAACCGTGCACACTGTGCCAAGTTAAGAACGGGGGACTTTCCTTTACTAGCTCTCACAATTGACACAGGTACTGTCTCTTGGTAGGAAGTTTGGCACATAAATACACTGCCTGTGATCCATGAGAACATCAACTGGAGGGTTAACTCAGAATCTTAGCACACAGTGTGATTGACATATGTTCACGAAAACATTAATCTATTGATGAATGTAGATTGCAAGGATGAATGGCAACAAGACTCAACAAACACATGGTTTGTGATCTACCTCTCATGTGTCCTTCATTCTACTAATATTGTCCTCATAATTTGGAAAGGATTTACACATTAATTAGATGCTTAGAAATATATCTATTTTCTTTACTTATTTGAGAGCAAGAGAGCTAGAGAGGGAGTAAGAACAGTTGGTTGGGCAGCAGGGAAGAGGGAGAGGAAGCAGGCTTCACATTGAGAAGGGTACCCAATGCAGGGCTTGATCCCCCAGGATCCAGGGATCCTGGCCTCAGCCAAGGGCAGATGCTTACCCAACTGCACCACCCGGGGGCTGGCAAATTAATTTCATCTTTTACAAAGGTATTCTTCTGGAATAAATGTCAGTACCAGGGCAGGAAAACTTCTACAGTTCAGCATCAGGCAGTGAGGGCTTCCTCCCCATCTATGAGAACTTGGGAACCAAATGGTTTTCTCCACCACCAAGAACAGCTATGTAGCTCTGGGACTGAGATGGTGTAACACAACTGCAGACACGTAAATACTCCCCGATATGGAAGATATTAGAACAGTATGGGGTATTTACTCTCCCTTGTCTGAATACAAAGCATGTCCAGGAATGCCTGCATGGTTCTTTCAGTTAAGGGACAAATTCTTGTTTTGGCTCAGGTTATGATGTCAGTGTTATGGGACTGAGCCACTTGTCATGCTATGCAAGGCATGTGGAGCCCGCTTAAGGGTCTCTCTTATCCTCTGCAACTCCAACTCGCCCCCCCCCACAAAAAAAAAAAGGAGAGAGAGAGAAAAAAAAGTGCATGGAAATCCACTCAGACATCCATTTGTAAAGATGCCCAATATTCTTTGCTCTAGATGAATGGACTAACAAAGCAAGTGTGGACATAAAGTCGATCATAGAGAGAAGGTTTATTTATAAGGTAAACCTGAAATACTCAGGATTCTGCTACCAGAGGCAACCTGTAATTCAGAAGTTTTGTGTGGGGCAGGGACTTGCAGAACCATCTCCATATGTGCCACTAAGTAATTTCCCCAAGCAACAAACTCTAGATATTCTGGTTAAGGGTTCATCTCGAATTTGATCAACAAGAAGAGGGTATCTTTTCCTCTGGAAGGAAGACAGAAGCCAGCACATAAGACACCCAAGTCAAGGCCTGAACCTCAACCCAGGCAGAAGGTTCAGAACTAAGACTACTTACTACTGTGATGCACAACCAGCAGGGAGATGAAAGGGGTCATACTCCTGTACGTCTTGTGCTTGAATCTGCACTGAAGAGAGAGGCCAGACTTATTGGTTGCTGCCAATGAGGCCAAGTCACCCAAGCCTCGAAGCACCACCTGTAAAAACAGGGAGAGCATTTTGTTGAGGTCTCAGGACCAAAACTTGGGAAGACTCAATGTCACACGAAACTGAAAGCATGCTCCTCCCTTCCAGGAGAGAGCACGAGCTCAAAGAGGCCAAAACCATTGGATCCCGAAATTTGTGAAAGACTTATCATTGCTGTTGGCAGACCTTCAAATAATACATACATGGTCAATTGGCTACCGGGAGTTCCATGACATCTATGCCATACCTAAGCAGGAGGATGTGGGCCAGGAGGTGGCCCTGAGGTCAATCGCCATTTGCAACTAGTGACGAGAGTCTAAATAAAGTTCCTGCTCATCCCAGAATCAAAACAAAAAATCTGCAGAAACCCTATTTCAACTGCATTTTGCATGACCATCCTAGGAATGCTTACTTCTCCTTGAATCGTCTTTCACTTTTGACAAGGTTCTCATTCATCTACCCCATAACTTCAATGACACGAACTCCCATAGGAGATGTGCATATACTCTACCTCCTCAATGTCTTTTCTACTCTACGTGAGTGACTCTGTTAGTCTTGCTTCCTTTCTTTTTTCAGAGCTCTATTTGGCTGAAATGAGCCTCTGGTCTTTCCTTTCTAAGACATGCCTCTCATGGACCCTGGAACTCAAAAAAAAGAAATAAAAAAAAAAAACAACTAATCACCACCAATACGAATATAACCTATACCTTGGAGACTGAAGTTGTTTCACTCCTAACCGGAGACTATGCTACTGACCCAAAGGGCAAGCCCTCCAAAAACCAGCTTCTAGAGGATTCTGGGATGATTTGGGGTATAGTTCTTATAGGATTTTCCCAATCAGGAAACACTGCCAGCCTCCAAAGTGAGGTCCCCAAACCTGATTGTGAACTAAATAGATTCAGAACTTCACGGGACCCATTGTGAGGTACAGAAACGTTTGGCGGTGGTGGCAGCATGTGCCAGTCCACATGGGTGATGGATTTCAGTTCAACGGATTTGGGATGATTTCTTACATGCAAGAAGGCAGCCGCAATCTCACTTGGTTTCTTAGCATCTATCCTAACTAAGCCTGGCAGGCATTGTGACAGACCGTTCCATACAGATTTTGAAACCCTGCTGTGCTGGAACTTTTCATGAGGAATCTCTAGAGTGAACTTTCAGTAGTGTGTCCAGGCCAAAGCCAAGTGCAATACTAGATCAGACTTGACTGCAATAACTGTCAATTTGGGTGGATTCCTCTTCTTGAGGTCCCCCAAATATCCTGAGTTTTGTATACCCGCCAACAAATAACATTCCCTACTCATCTGGCAAGGCTCCTGGGCACTGTGTCATCAAGGTGTCAAGCCGCTATGGCCAAGGGGCTCCACAAAATCGCCCTTAATTCCTGAAAATTGTCTGGGCATTATCTGAGTCTATATACGTTACTCTCAAATTGGACATTTCACTCAACCCCTTGGTTCCCAACTGTGTCCTGTTACAAGAAAAAGGCACTTGTGCTGAACTTACACCAATAATCCTAAGTA
>NW_019154407.1:0-17646 GCF_002288905.1 Enhydra lutris kenyoni | reverse complement strand
GTCCTGTTACAAGAAAAAGGCACTTGTGCTGAACTTACACCAATAATCCTAAGTACCTTGGAAGAAAGAATTCTCCCTGAGAGTTTCTGAATGATGGGGGGTTCGGGGAGGGAGAGAAGTTAAATGCTCCCATTGCTCACACAGAAATATTTCATCACATTTCTGTAGATCATGGATATTTTCAGATACAGTTTCCCTGAATCTGGAAGAAGAAACATTATAGAACCAGCAATGATTCAAACAAGAGTCACAAAGGTAGACTCATGTTCCTCAACTCACTCAGTCCTCACTTATTAATTCTTGCTCGGCTTCAATGCAACTTTTCCATGAGTTCTGCAAATCCATACCCAGTTGAGTTTGAGGATTTTCATGATTGGACACTAAGACCCCACAAGACACATCATCGTGTACAGTCACAGGCATTTAATGGCAGAGTAGGAATGAAAGGCCTGTGGACACATGCTTAATGAGATACATTTTCACCAAACATAGAAGGCAAGATGTCAACACGGAAGCAGAGAGGCCACAAGACCTGCATCCTGGTCCCTAGGGCATGGCGGGTCCATGAGTTTCCATATCTCCAAGCCAAACATGCTCATGTATTCTGAGCTAAGGGTTCAGCTTCTAGAATTTTCTCCCAAGGAGAAAACCAGAGGGGTTGTAAAGGACTTGCAATAGTGTTTATCTAGGCTTCCTGGATGATGGTGAAGCCCTGCAGCTCACTGCCTTGCCCAAGGCCCACAAACCTGTTCAGTGCCCCCTTTGCATCCACCATGGTCATGCAGGTCTAGCCCTTTCTCCCCCGGTTGCACAGCACACCCTCTCCTGGTGTCCAACAGGCCGCTCGGCCTCTGTGTGCCATTTTCTCGATGGATTTCTTTGGAAGAAGGTAACCCGCAAAGGGGTGGAAGGAGCAAATATACTCCTTCCCACCCTCTCTCCCTCCTTGCACCAATCCAAGGTTTGTGCAGGGGGAGCACAGCTGCAGGGACATGCAGATGGGGTTCTTCTTCTGTGGTGCTTCCAAGAATCCCCCTGCACAGAGCCTGAAACTTAGCGCTTAGCAGGCTATTTTGGTCTCTACCCCCACTGTCCACCCCAGCCACGGGGCAGCATTCCAACTGCCAGCTTCCTCAGGAAGAACTCCTGCACCCTAGATAGCTGCCCTCTGTCCAACACCCAGGACNCTACCCCCACTGTCCACCCCAGCCACGGGGCAGCATTCCAACTGCCAGCTTCCTCAGGAAGAACTCCTGCACCCTAGATAGCTGCCCTCTGTCCAACACCCAGGTGCTGATCTAGGCATTTGAAAGGAGACTGGATGAGGAGACACGCCCACCACACCCAGGTGCCAGAGTGCACTCCACACCACACCATCTACTTCAGGGTTGTGGTGATGGCAGACTTCACGCTGTGTGCTTCTTGCCCTCAGACATGCCAACCCTCCAATGCAACACAGAGCACAGAGCCGGGCTTCAGCCTCCTGGTGACCTGGCTGGCTGATTCAGTTGCCTGGGCCTGCCTGCCTCCCTTCCTTCTCCAGTACTTTCCTATGAGCATCTGACTGGGCCTTTTGACTCTGGATCTGCTCCGGAGCCCCGGGCCCTGGGTGCAGGCCATCAACAGGTAGTTGGGGAGCCACAGACTCCAGCTGGCTGGCCCTGTACTCCCCTCAACCCAAACACCATGGTGACCAATGTGGGCCCCGGTGCCAGATAGGACTGTAGCCCCTGCCTTCCTGCTCAACCTCAAGGGGCACCTCTGAAGCAAGGCACGTCAGCCCCAAATACCTGTCCCCCAAACCCCTCCCCACTGGCTGAAGAACCCCTAGGGATAGATGTATTGAGAGGCCAACACAATCTACACTCCAGGCATTGAATTTCCCTCAGCCTCTCATGGTACACAGGTGGGTCAGAGGAAGATTCAGCACAACAGCACAAATAACACTTAAGTAGTGATTAAATGTGTTTCTCCCAAGGTGGCATCATTTCCAGATACCTGGCAGCAGGCCTGCTTGTCAGCCTACCTGTGCTCCAGAAATCCCTGCTCTGACATTGATGAGCAAGCCACAAGCCAAGAGTAACTCTGCAGGTAAATGGGCCCAATGTATGCTGGATCCTTTCATTTTGTTGTTTTGATTTTGCTCCAAAGTCCAGGGAGATACCTCTGGGGCATGTTTGGGGTTATCTGTTCAAGAGCACAGGAGGTAAATGAGCCATATGTTCCCCTCAACACCACTTCTGGGATAGGCTGCATCAAGCTACTACCCGTGTGCTACTCTGTGACCTCAGCAGAGCCAAAGCACAGCCAGCTCCCTGGATGTGGAGAGAACAGGGATGCATTCCCTGAGCCACACATTCTGAAGCCAAAACTCTAAGGGAACTATGCATGTGGGCTGGTTCTAGCACAGAAACTGGCAAACACCATGCTGTACTGAAAGCCACCCAGGTACATGGAAGCCTCAGAGTGGGGGTTCAGTGGCTGCTCTGCTTTCCAGATCGCGCCTGTTCTGTCCTTACTCAGACCCAGGCTGGAACCCCTGTGGTCCCTCCAAGGTCGGGTGGCATAAAAAGGGCCTAGAGGAGTTGGGGTGGCCCTGGGAAGGCAACCCACTGAGGCAGATCCCAGGAGGAGGCTGGAGGGCATATGGGGCTCACTGAGATGGGAACCCAAGCAGATTGCTGTGGAAACAGGCAGCCCAGTGTCCGTGGAGGGTGAACACATCACTGCCTCAACAGCTGTTTCCCTGGAAAATGACTGAATCTGTCCATGCCCCATGTCTTCTGTAGAACTGGGCCTCAGCACTTTGTCCCCCAGGATTTGGTGAGGAGAAACCAAGACAATGAACAATAAGCACCTCACCAGTGCTTGGAACAGAAGCAGCATCTGTGAAGACACATCTCCCTAGGACTGCTTGGTAGGAAACGTGTTTTGGAACCCCTGGCTCAGCTGGTCATGTGGTTTTGAATATCAGAAAAAAAGAACCTATCTTCAGGGAGCCTCCCTCCAATGTGGTGACTCAGAGATACCCTGATCCAGTTACACAACCTCCTCTCCAGGGACATTCCTGCTTGTCTTGTAAATATAGGGCTGTGTAGACACACTACCTTGCAAGCCCTGCCCCAGGAAGGGGTGGACCCAGCAAATTTGTGGTTCCCCATTGGGCCCAGCTGTCCTACCCGTGTCACCAGGACAGTGTCCCTGGGCCTCTGGCCTTACCGCACTTCTCAATGGTGATGACGGTGGCCTCTAGGGGCTTCCCCAGCCCTGCCTCATCTTGGTCATCAGCCTGAAGATGTACGCTGACTCTGGGGCTAGCTCAGTGGCCGTGAATCTCCTCACCATGGCACCCATCTCCACTGTGGTGAACATGCTGGAGTTGCTGTTGGCCAGGCAGTAGGCGATCTGATACCCTGTGGGTGTGACAGGAAGGCCACGCATCAGTCTCATCACCCCACTCGGACCCCACATTCCCGCCAGCCCACCACCACCACTCTGCCCTGTTTCCACCACATCCTTCATCCTCTGCCAGCATCTGAGAGGAATGGCACAGCCACAGTGGCATATGGAGCCTCTGAGTGCTGGGCCCCCATAACTCTCATTTCCCTTCATCCATCCCACCACCAAGACATGGAAACAGTTTCATCTTTAGTGATTCAATACTTACATAAAACACCAGTACTCATCATATCAGCAATTTAAAACCTCCCAAAAAGCCAAGTTACAGAACAAGATGCCTTTTGTGGTACTTTCTACCATTCAGGGAAGGATTCATACCAGTCATTTGCCCACTCTTCCAAAAACAAACAAACAAACAAACAAACAAACAACAACAACAAAAAAAAAAAACAGAAGAGAAAGCTTCTAAACTCATTTGCTGAGGCCCAAATTACCCTAATACAAGAATAAAGGAGGACACCCCAAGAAAAAAATCTTATAGTCCAATATTCCTGATGACCATAGATGCAAAAATGTTTAACAAAATACTAGCAACCCAAGTTCTCCAATATGCTGAGAGGATCATATACTATGATCAAGTGGGATCTTGCAGGAATGCAATGATGGCTTACAGGTGCACATCGATCAAAGTGATACAGCACATTATCAAAATAAAGAATACAAATGATGTGATCATCTTGAGATGCATGGAAGCATTTGACAAACTTTAATATCTGTTTGCAATCAAAATTCTCAAAAGAGTGCATAGATCAGGAATATACATCAACACCAAAAAGGCCATATATGGGGCACCTGGGTGGCTGAGTGGATTAAAACCTCTGCCTTAAGATCAGGTCATTATCCCAGGGCCCTGGGATTGAGCCCCTCATCAGGCTCTCTGCTCAGAAGGGAGCCTGCTTCCCCCTCTCTCTGCCTACTTGTGATCTCTCTCTCTGTAAAATGCATTAAAAAAAATCTTAAGAAAAAAAGGATATGACAACCACACAGACTACATCACATCCCATAGTGAAGTTTTAGCTGTTACTATTTCCTCTAAGATCTCATAGGTTAGGAACATTGCTGATCTTTCCTTGCCACTTTTGCTGAACACAATATTGAAAACCCAAGGAAGAACAATTATGCAAGAAGATAATCAGAAGTCATCAAAATTGGAAAGAAAGAAGTAAAATGGTCACTATTTGCAGATGATATAAAATATAAGGAAAAATCTCAAAAAAGCCAGTGAAAAATTGTTCAAACTGTGACTAAATTCAGTAAAGGGACAGGATGCAATATCACTACCCCAAACCTGTGCATTTCTATACACTAATAACGAATCATCAGGAAAAAATTAGGAAGATCATCCCACCTGAAGTTGCATCAAATAGAATAAAATACCCAGGAATAAACTTCACCAAGAGGTAAAATCTTGTATAATGAAAACTACAAGATGGTGAGGAAATAAACTTGAGGCAACACACAGAAACTGAAGGACACTGTATATTCTTGGGTGAGAAGAATTAATAGTGGTAAAATGTCCATACTTCCCTCAACCATCTACAGTTTCATTGCAATTCCTACCAAAATTCTAAGGACATTTTTTACAGAAAGAGAACAAAGGATCTAAAAACTTGTATGATGCCACAAAAGACTCTGAATACTAGAGCAATCTAGAGAAAGAAGAACCACACTAAAGGCATCGTGCTTGCTCATTTCAGACTAATGAGAAAGCTAGAGTAATCAAAACAATCTAGCATTGTCATAACAACAGACACACACATCACCAGAAGACAGGAGAGAGTCCAGAAGTAAACACACACATCTATGATCCGGGACCATATGACAAAGAAGCCAAGAATAAAGAAGGGGGAAAAACAGTCTTTTTCATCAGTGGTACTGAGAACACTGGAGAGTCACATGCAAAAGAACAAAACTGCACCATTCTCTTACACCATACAAAAAAATTAACTCAAAATGGGTCAAAAAATTGAATATAAGTCCTGGAACTATAAAACTTCTAACAGGAAAAACAGGGTTTGGAAAGGTCCTTGACATAGGTCTTGGTAGTGGTGCTTTTAAGATGATAATAAAGTAAAAACAAACAAAGAATCAAAGTGTGAGCCTGCATCAAACTATAAAACGTCCAAACACCAAGGGAAACCAGCAACAAAATAAAATGGTAACCTAAGGTAAAACATTTGTAAATTATATATCCAGTAAGGGGTTAATATTCAAAATACAAAGAACTCATGCAACTCAACAGCAAACCAAACCAAAACAAAACACATAAAAGCACCAAAACCAACAAAAACTCCACAAGTAATCTAATGTAACAGGAGCAGATCCCAATAGATATTTTCCTAAAGAAGATATACAGATGGTCTACATGAACATGAAAAGATGCTCAACATCACTAATCATCAGGGAAATGCAAATCAAACCAGAATGAGGCACCACTTCACACATTTCAGAAGGGTCATTATAAAAAACACAAGTAATAGAAAATTTTTGTGAAGATGTGGAGTAGAGGAAAAGTCTAGTGCACCATTACTTGGAGTATAAATGCGTGCAGCCACTATGGAAAAGAGTACAGAAGATGCTCAAAAAAAGGAGAAATAGAGCAACCAAAGGAGCCAGCAATTCCTTTTCTGAGTATTTACCTGAAGGGAATGAAAACACTAACTCACAAAGATATATTCACCTGTGTACACTGCAGGATTATTTACAGCATTGAAAATAAAAAACAACCTAAATGCCATTAGTGGATGAAGGAATAAAGAAATTGTGGTCCATAAACACAGTGGAATCCAACTCAGCCATAAGAAAGTATGAAATCTTTCGATTTACAACATGGTGGCCCTTGAAGGCATTATGCTAAGTAAAACAGGTCAGACAGAAAGACATATACTAGAAATCACTTACATGTAGAACCTTAAAACAAAGAAAACTAAAACAAAAATATGAGCTCACAGACAGAACAGATGGGGGCTGGCAGAAGTTTGGGGTTGGAGGTGGGAGAAATGGGTGAAGGGGTCAAAAGGAAAAAAGAAAACAAGCCCAACTATAACATCTTTTTTTTTTTTTTTCCTAATTAAGTAATCTGTACCCCCAAATTGGCTCAAACTCATAACCGGGAGATCAAGAGTCACACATTCCACCGACCAAGACAGCCAGGGTACTGGAATTGTAGCATCTTCCTATACGCAATGTATGGAGAAAGGGGAAACTAATTTAATCTATGGTATTTTGAGGTCCAGGTGTTTTTTGGTAAATGTAAAAATGAAAGAACACATTCTTCAGGGTCACACACACAGGACTGTATCTAGTTCTAATATTTATCATGACACTGAGCAAGTAACTTACCTTTTTAATTTAATTATTTATTTGAGAGACAGAGAAAGGGGGGACATAAGCAGGGGGTGGGACATAGGGAGAGAGAGAAGAAGACTCCCCACTAAGTAGGGAGCCTGACCTGGGGTTCGAACCCAGGAACCTGGGATTGTGTCCTGAGCCAAAGGCAGAAGCTTCAATGACTGAACCACCCTGGTGCCCCTATTTAACCTCTTTTCTGCCTTTTTCCCCACCTCTGAGGATATTATGAGCATTTGCTTTTAGAATAGCTTCTGTTTTTAATATAAGAGCAGTTTTTAGAATTGAATGAAAGAGAAGTCACTTAGAATAATACCTATGAGAATAAGCCCTCAAAAAATGTTTTAAAAAATCTTATTCTGGGGGTACCTGGTGGCACAGTCAGTTAAGCAGCTGACTCTTGACTTTGGCTCAAATCAAGATCTCAAGCTCCTGGGAGAGAGCCCCGCACCAGACTCCACACTCAGTGGAGACACTGCTTGAGGATTCCCTCCCTCCTTCTGACCCTCCCCTCTCTAGCATATGCTTGTGCATGCACTCACTTTCAGTCTCTACAATTAATAAATATGTCTTTAAAAATCTTATCCTAGACATTTGGTGGTTGCATAACCATTTTCATAATTGGGCAGTATCTCCTAAGTTACAAAGCACTTTTATACACATTCTCTTATTGCAGTCAGGATATGGTCCTGGGAGAACTTATTGTGTTTATATATAGAGGGGAAAAAAAAGAAAACCAGAGCTAACAGATGATATTCTGATTTTCAGTCTAATGGAGGAGAAAAAGAAAAATTCCAAATCCATTCCAAAAAATCCATAACAAGACCCAATGAAGGGCACTAAAACTGATAATGGAATCAATGAAGTAAGATGATGGAACATTTATAAATATTTACCCACACAACAGTGGAGCAACTAAATATGTAGAGCATATATGAACAGACCTAAGAGAAGCAATAAGCACCAATACCATAGGGAACTTTAATACCTCACACTTCTCTCAATGATACACCATCCAGACAGAAGATCACAAAGGAAACATCAGCCTCAGAGAAGACGTTACTTAGATGGAATTGACAGATACACACAGAACCCTCCATCCAAAAGCAGCACATGGAATACATTCCTCTCAAGTGCACCTAGAATATTCTCCACCATAGGTCATATGTGAGGCCACAAGACAAGTCAGTAAACTCCAGAAGCCTAGAGTTTTCCCAAATGATGAGTGAAATCAAATCGACCATCTTTTCAACCACAGTGGTATAGAACTAGAAATCAATTACAAGAAGAAAACTGGAAATTCATAGACACAGAGACTAAACAACATGCTACTGAACAACCAATTGGGTTCATGGGCAAACTGAAATAGGAACACAGAAATACTTTGAGGCAAATGAAAAAATAATAAAATCAAACAAAAGATATGGAATGCAGTGAAACGGGTTCTACAATGGGGCACCCGAATAGTCAGTGGAGCGCTGTGACTCTTGATCCTGCGGTTTTCAGTTTCAACCCCATGCTGGGAATAGAGATCACTTTAAATTTTTGAAGATGTCATTTATTTATTTGACACAGAGGGAGAGAGAGAGAGAGAGAGAGAGAGAGAGAGAGAGAGAGAGCCTGAGCAAAGTGGAAGGAGCAGCAGGCAGTAGAAGAGGGAAAAAGTGGATCCCCATGCTGAACAGAGAGCTGACGCAACACTCAATTCCAGGACCCTAAATTCATGACCTGAGCCAAAGTCCAAAGCCTAACAGAATGAGAGCCACACGGGCACCCCCTTAGAGCTAACTTTAAAAAAAAGTGGTTTTAAGAAGGAAGTTTATAGGGATACAGGCCTAACTCAAGAAACAAGAAACATCTCAAATAAACAACCTAACTTGATACCTCAAGGAAACAGAAAAAGAACAAATGAAGTCCAAAGTTAGTAAAACAAAGGAAGGAACACATCAGAACTGAAATAAGTGAAATACAGACTAAAAAGACAACAGAAAGATTAAAAAAAAAAAACATAAAAAAACAAGAACAACAACAGATCAACAAAGAGCTGTTTCTTTGAAAAGAATAAAGCTGACAGAGTCTCAGCCATACTCAAACTAACAATAAAGAAAGAGGACTCATCATCAGAAATGAAAGAGATGTTCCCTCATACCATAGATATGCAAAGGCTTATAAAATGTACTATGATCAATTACACCCCAAGAAGCTGGATAATCCAAAAGAAAAGGATACATTCCCAGAAACATAAACCTGCCAAGACTGGATCCTAAAGAAACAGAAATTCTGAACAGACCAATGACCAGTAGGGAGATTAAATAAGAAATCAAAAACTTCCAACAAGCAAAAGTCCAGGACCCCATGGTTTCACCGGTGAGTTCTATGAATCGTCCACAGAAAAAAATGAATACCAATCCTTCTCAAACATCCAGAAAAACAAGAGGAAGGAATGCTCCCCACCTCATTTTATGAGGCCAGCATGGCCCTTATCAAAACCTCCCAAGGTGCCCCAAGAAAATGACAGACTAGTATCTGTGATGAACATAGACATAAAAATCGTCACACAAATCAAACTAATGTGTTGCATTCACAAAACGAAGGATCAGCCTCATAGGACCATCTCAACATATGCAGAAAGAGCACTTGATAGCACTGCTACCAAATCACTGCCCCCCAACCTGTGCTTCTGCTGCCTGGCTGGTCCCCACACCCCGTACCAAGGCCAACCCCTGTGCCATCCCCCCACTGCCACCCCGTTCTGCCCCACACACCCGCCGCTGTCCCTTCCATACCCATTGCTGACAGACCACTGCCACCAGCGCTGCCACCCTCCACCCTGTACTCCACAGCAGTGCCCCTTTGTCCCACAACAGCTAACCCTCCCCATAGCTGACCTGCTACCCTGTGTGTTGCAACTGATGCCCTGCTCTGTCACCCTCAGTGCCCCTACCACTCCCTTGTGCACNATGCCCTGCTCTGTCACCCTCAGTGCCCCTACCACTCCCTTGTGCACGCTCCAGGACTCTGTCACCCTGCTGTGCCACTATCCAGTGCTTCTACTGGCCTGGTGCCTGTGTTTCCAACAGCACCACCACTGCTACCGCAGTCACCCTGCTGCTCCTGCCCATCTCCACCGCCCCGCCCTGCCCCCAAGCCATGTCATGCAATTACCAGACAGCTGCTATCCCGCTGGTCCCTCCCAACCACATCCGGTCCAATCTCTCCCCGCTTTGCCTCCACATCTGCTGCCATTCAACTGCACTTCCTTAAGTTACTGCCTTCCTCAAGTCACTGCTGTCTCACTGTCCCCCACTGCCATTTCTTCACTGCATACTGTCCCCTTGCTGCCGCAGCTGTGCAGAGCCCCTGCCCTGCCCACACAGCTATTAACCTGATGCTTTTGCCCTGCTGGTCCCACCAAACACCCCTGAAATGCTACCGCCTGTCGTCCGCCCATGCCTGCTCCAGTGCCTCCAGATTCCCTCCCTGTTGACCTGCTGCTGCCGCCCCATGCATCCCATCCTGCTCCCAATGCTGCTTCTTCCTGGGTGCCCCCGCATCGTGACCCTGCCGTCTGCAGCACACCCCTTATACTGTCCACCTTACCACTGCTGCTGTAGCTAAGCTTCTGCCCTGTGCCCAGGCCACTGCTGACCTTCAATGTCCAGTCCCCACTGACATGCATTAAGGCCCTACCACGCCCTTCATGCCCATCCTGTGCAGTTGCTGTGCCGCTGCCTCCCAATTTGTTCCATCCCCCCTTCTCCCCACACCACCACCCACCTGCCACCCCACATGCACCTGTACAGCCACGCTGTCCCACCCCACCCACCACCATGCTCATTACTGTCCTGCTGCCCCACTGCATTGCTGCTACCATCCCTCTGTGTTCTCCCCACACCTCTACCCTGCCGCATGCCCCACACCCCATCTACCAATCCCCTGCCCTTACTGTCATTGCCCCCTTACCGCTACCCTGCTTCTGATCTGCTTCCGCCCTTTGTCCCACTCTTGCCCTATGTTATGCTGCTGCCCCGTGTCCCATTGCTGCTGGTCTTCATAGCCCAGACCTATGCAGCTCTGCCCTGTTGACTTACATGCCTGCCCCACCTGCCATGCTGCCCCCGTGCTGTTCCCGCCCCCCCCCCCCCCAGCAGCTACCACCTAGTGCTACCCCTGCCCCCCATGCTGGAGCCTTCCTGATTCCCTACCCCTGTTGCCGTGCTGCTGCCACCCAACGAGTCCTACTCCACCATCTCTCACTGGTACCACCAGGCTGCCCCCACAACATGAGCCACTCCCATCGCGCTGCAACCCTGTCCACAGCGCCCCCACTTACAACCACCATTGCCTCTCTGCTGCTACCCTGGGTCCCCGCTGCTTCTATCAGTGGTCCTGCCCTGTAGACATGCACCAGGCCCAGCAAAGCCAGGCCCTTGCTTTGCTGCCTGACCCACCATGCCATAACATTGACATCCCGCTTATACCCAGCTAGTCCTGCCCAGGCCCAAGTGACACTACCGCCTAGCTACTCCCCTCCCCCCACTCCAACGCCTCCTGTCTGCCAAGTATGTGGCTGCCCAGCACGTCCACCACATCGCGTGCTGCTATCAGCTTACTGTCCCCCAAAAATGCACCCCTGCCACCCTGCTGTGCCCCCAAGGCCCCCTTACTGCTTTGCCACCTCTGTCCTGTGCCCACGGCTTTGCCACCTCTGTCCTGTGCCCACGGCCTCTGCTGTGCTTCACTGCCCCACCTTGTTGGCACGCACTATGAGCAGGCGCAGTAAGCCAGCCAAGGTCCCACACTCCCTACGCTGCCCTGCCGCCTATATTCCACCCCCCACAGATGCCACACTGCTGCCCCACTCAGGTGTCATGCAGCTTCCCCTTACCACAGGAAGCTCCCCCTCCCTGTACCAGGGCTGCCTGGTGACACCCCCACTCTTTCATGCGCTGGCCCCGCCCCCTGAGTGTTCTAACCTCTCTGCCACCTCCTCGCCCCCATGGCGCTTGGCAGCCTTGCCCGCCACACCATGACACTGACGCCCCGCTGATGCCAGACTGGTCCCTCCCCTCCACCTGCCAGGACCAAGTAGCTGCTTCCCCTCCCCCTGCTCCATTGCCTCACCGCAGACACGCTCCTTGGTGCTTCCACGCCCAGCCCCTTCCACCCTCATGCTGCCTCCATCTTGCTGCTCCCCACATGTGCCCTTACCACCCTGCTGTACCCCCCGCACATCCCCCTTTACCACTGCTGCCACCGCTCCACTGTTGCCCTGTGTCCCAGCCTCTACTGTGCTTTGGTGACCCGCCCCCTTGACGTGCACAAAAGGCCCGCCCTCCATGCCCACAACACTGACGCTACCCTGCCCCCATGATGTGCACTAGTGGCCCGCCCACCACACCTGCCCCACTGATGCTGCCCGTCCCCTGGATATGTATGATGAACCCAAGCACACCGCCCACCTAACTATTGCTAACCCGACCCATTGACATGCATGACGTGCCCGCCCACCAGGGGATCCTAACTGTTGCTGCCCCACCCCCTTGACCTGCAGGATGGGCCCACCCACCACGCCCTCATAACTGTTGCTGCCCCGCCCTCTTGACCTGCAGGATGGGCCCGCCCACCACGCCCACCCCGCCCCTGCTGCACCACCCCCTTGAGGGGCACGATGGGCGGCCCACCATGCCCGCCCCGCTTGTTGCCTCCCCCTTGAGGTGAACCATGGGCCCACCCACCACGCCATCCTGACTGTTGCTGCACTGCTGCCTGGGGCTGCTCCCACCCTCTCACCCTCTCTGCTGCCGCAGAGACTCCACCCATCCTCCACAGGTGCCACATGGCTCACACTCCTCCCAGTGCCACTACTGCCTGCCCCCAATGCCTGCCACTGAGGACCCCTGCTCCCTCCCCTGTGATCCCATCCCCCTTCCTCAGTGTTATCTCCTGGCTGCCAACTCCTCAGGCCCGTGTAGCCCCGCCCACAGTGCCATGACTTTGACGCCCTGCTGACACCAGGCTGGTCCCGCCTCCCCCAACACACCAGACTGCCTAACAACTTCCCACTCCCCCTGCTCCTTTGCCTCCCCGCTGCCTTGTGCATTACCATTCTACTTCCACCCTGAATATCTGCCCCCCTCCCTGCACAGCTCACATTGCTACAGCCACATGCGCCCCTGCCACCCTGCTATGCCCCTCACACTGCCCGCCTTACCTCAGCTGCCGTGCTCTGCTGCTGCCCTGTGCCCCTGGTCTCTGCCCTGCTTAGGCGCCCTGCCCCCTTGAAGTGCACAATGGGCCCACCCACCATGCTCACCTAAATGTTGCTGCTCCACCCCCATGATGTGCACAATAGGCCCGCCCACCACGCTCTATTAACCATTGCTGCCCCACCCCTTTGATGTGCACTGTGGGCCTGCCCACCACGCCCACCTAACTGCTGCTGCCCTGCCCTTGTGAAGTGCACTGTGGGCCCATCCACCAAGCCCACCCCACTGCTACTGCTGCAGAGCCTCTGCCTCCTGGCTGGTCCCACCCCCATTCCTGGTTGCTGCTGCCTAGTTTCCACCCACCCCTCACAGTCGCTGCAGGGCTGCCCTACTTGGCTGTCACACAGCTCCCCCACCAGGGGCCCTCCCCCGCTCCCTGTGCCACTACCGCCTGACTGTCCCCTCACCTGCCTCTGGTGACCCCTGCTCCCTCCCCCATGGGTCCCGCCCCCCTTAAATAGGGTCATTACCTGGCTGCCACCTCCTCCCACTTGGGCAGCCCCACAGCCTCACCTACTACCACATGCCATTATGGCCCCATTGCCCCACTGAGTTGCCCTTAATTCCCGCTGCCACACCCTGCCCCCTCAGCTACTGCACCCCAGGGTCTTGCTGTCCTGCTGCACTTCCCCCCCCATCGCCACTGCAGCTCTCCATAGCTACTCTCCATGTCGCCCCTTCTTGCCACCCTGACCCCTCCCCCCTCCCTGCCCCACCACCCATTGGCCTGGTGCTGCTGCCAGTTATTACAAGGCAACTGCCCCTTCCTTGGTTGCCCTGCTGGCACTGCCTTGCCCCACTACCATGAGACCGCCACCCTGGTGGTCCTGCCCGCCCCCCACCATTAACCCCCTCTCCAGTACTGTCCTGCTTCACCCCCCCACTCTGCTGCTAACCCACTGTGCCCTGCCAACACCACTGCCACCCCATTGCACCTCCCCAATGCCGCTGTGACTGTGACCCAGTGACATTGCTTCCCCGCTGCTCCCCCCGTTGCCCCTGCTGCCTCACTGCACCCCTGTGGTATCTGCCTCCTCTCTCCACTGCTGTTTCCCACCATGCCACTATAGCATCCCCCATGCAGGCCCTCCCTACCACCCTACTGCTGCCCAGGGGCTCCCTGCCTGCTCCGATGTCACTGGCATGCCCTGGAAATCATCAGTGGGAGACCAGCCCTAAGAGAATTTCTGCATAGGGACTGGTGGCAGGTGTGTTCTGGAAGTGGGTTGGAGGTATAGGCATGGGGGTATATTCCAAGAAGGAAAATGTTAGCATAATTATGTTGTGTTAAAATAGCTTAAAGAGCTTAATTTAAAGTGCTTTTAATGTCTCCTTCTTTTCCATACAGTGACTTTATTCATCATATTGTGCACCTGAAAATAATATAATCTCAAGCTAACTGGAATGTAAAAAAGATAAATAAAAATCTTTTAACTTCATGCATCACATTGATATACAAACTTTAAGGGAACAGATTGCATAATAAAATGTGTATATGTGTCTAGGTGCTCTTTCTCAACAAAGGCTGGCCAAATCATGGAAAAGATAAGTTTTATTTCTCTTCAGAATCACTCATTGTTCTGGGCTTTCCTGTATAGTGTACATACATATGAACAAGCTTTTCTCAAAAACTAAAAGAAAAAAAAAAAAAAAGTTCCAAGAACCAGCACTAGATGGCCACTGTGGAATGGCATGAACAGAAATGCCCTCATTAGCTTTGTTGTATGAGAAGACCTTGGGATATACTCATTAGAGAAATAAGTGTCAAGTGAAATACATCATAAACAAGAACTTCTCCCTTACCATAATGCTCACTGGGGAACTTAACACTCCATTTTATTTTTCTCTGATCACCAGAAAAATCAAAACTTAACAGCATACATAGCCCAGTGGTTATATTAAATTTATGCTTTGCTCTCTGTTAGCAGTAGAAGTGAAACCTTGGGGCTTACACTGTGATCATACATGTGCTACTTTTAGGATAAGATGTACATTAACATAAGTATATGAATAAATTCATCCTTGTTATGTTTTCCACAGCAAGCATTTTCACTGACATAATTTCATGGGATCTTCATCACAGTCCAGGTGAAAGCAAAGATAAATGTTTATGGTATATAAAAGGTAAGCAAAGGTAAATGCACAAAATAAGAATCTGTGAAATAAGACAAATGCAGCCCACTAAGTTTTAAGACGTAATAGGCAGTATTAATTGATCTACTAATGACTTGGATAGTATCCTACCCAGTAGATAGAGGGACGCTCCAAATGGCCACAAGAAAGGAAAGACTTCCAAGATAGCCTGTGAGATGGAGTACATGGGTGGTGCAGTCAGTTAAGTGTCACACTCTTGGCTTTGGCTCAGGTCCTGATCTCAGGGTCTTGGGATCCAGCTCTTCACAGGGATCTGTGCTCAGCACAGAGCCTGTTTGTGTTTCGCTCTCCCTCTCCCTCTGACCCCACCACAAATAAATAAATCTTAAAAATAAGACATCAAGGGAGAAAACAAAACATAATCAGCTAGGAATCTATTGGTTTAGGCAAGATCACCCTCCTAAGGGAAACATAGGAGGACAATTTGTAGACTTCTAGCACTGACCAGGAAATTCCCACCTGGGCTGGCTAAAGGTTATATAGTTCTGGATGTTGAAATTGCAGTTGGATCAGTATTAAGTCTTGGCTAACCAACTTAGGGCCTTAAGCCATGTGAGGGCATTTTGAGCCTGTGGTTTTCCTTTTCAACAACCCCACTTTTTGATCAGACTCTCAACTTAACTGAGACATGGGCTCTAAATTGAAGGCTTTAACACCACTCTCAGCAACTTTTCTGAAGTGCTCACAGTATTTGTTGTTCCTCAGTGTAGTATTCAGAATTCATGACCTTTCTGATTAACCCTTGTGATGTTCACAGGTCACCACTTCAGTCTTACAATTTTGGTGTTGGTCATGATCTTCTTTTTGTTTGTTTGTTTTTCTGATGTTCCAGTCTTAGAAAGATCATTTGTGTACGGGTTAGTGTCTCTGTATTTGTATTTAGAGCTTTTGATAAAACATAAAGCACCACACAGATTATATTGATTACAATAAACAAGATAATTCCCAATGTTTGGAGTGCAATTTGAGTCTATGTACTCCAAGACTCAAAGCAATTAAAAACAAATGAGTAAGAAAGGCCATGCTGGAGGAGTCACACTTTTAAGCCACGTGGCTTTCTCAGTAATCTGACATTATTGGGCTTCAACTTCTCCAAGAACTCTTCATTGTGGTTTAGCACATGCTGTTGTCTATAGCACAGACCCAGTTTGCTCAGCAAAGAGATAACTAAGGGCTATCTTTTTTTCAAGAACTCCTTTGGCCAGAGTGTAAGGATTCTTTTGGGCAGACATTGCTTTGGCAAGGGGATCTGCAAAAATTTTGAGAATGAAGGAAAAGGTCTTGATCATACTCCATCTACATTTATCTGTAAACTGGGAAGTACGGCCAGCCAAAGGCATGAATCTTGGAACACAATTTTTCCTGATAGTTCCCTTCTAACTCAGAACATGAATGTAGGGAAGTTAACCAATGAGATGTCTTATTTAGCTTGAGTAATTTTCAGACCACGGTTGAATTTTCTGGTAGCCTGAAATAAAAGGTTGCTCTAAATTCCAGAGGATACTGCTGTAGTAATAAACTGGACAATACAGATGAGGATATTACCTTTCCAGGACATTGCCAGAATAAAGGGAAAGAGAAGAGAGATAAATGATCACATGTTTGGTCAAAGCTTGGAGTCTTGATCCATTGTCTTGGGTGAGCATGGTCTACCTAGATGTCAGCTATTTCACTTTCTTCCAAGTAGATTCAGAAATATCAAGTGTCTGTGTAGGACCAGGTGTCAGGTGGAGACTGCTGTAGCTGTGGGATGTGCACTGGAGGCTCAGTACCTTTGAGTTTTACAGAAGGAGATTTAGTAAAGTCCCTCTTTTACTGGCTTTCAAGGGCTGACTTCCTCTAATGATGTCTCTCAAGTACTTAATCACCAGGCTCTAAACTGTGATGGAGAGGATCTTTTTAACTGTTATCTAGGAAGGCTTCCATAACCTATTGATGACAGGCTTGAACACTGGACATCACAGACTTACAGTAGTTGGATAGACCAGCATTCAACACAATGGATCAGTAAAAGTTTGTACACGGAAACAATTCAACGAAGTCTGCAGGGATTTCCTTATGGCTCCTGTGATTTGCCCAGTGAAATATGTGCCCTGGTTACTGGAGATCACAGAAAGTGTGCCCCAAGGGAGAAACCCATTTTTATCAGGGTCTTTGCCATAGTGCAATCATCATCCTCTTGGCAGGGAAAGTCTTTAACTGATGCAGAAAATACAGAAACAGCAACAAGGGTATATGACAAACCCTACTAAGTGGCAGTAGAATGAACCCAGCTGCAGGTGATCAAAGAGTGCACAGGAATGAGGCCTGAAACCTCTGGAGACAAAAAATTGTTCAGGATTATGGACCTGACAAGTTAGACACCACTGGTAAACAGTTTTTTTTTTTTTTTTTTTTTTTTTTTTTTTTTTTTTTT
>NW_019154406.1:31104-33677 GCF_002288905.1 Enhydra lutris kenyoni | reverse complement strand
TTTGTGGAGCATAACTTGTTTCTATATCTAACATACAATATATGCTTATGTATGCTTATACAAAATACAGTGAATTAAAGCACGGACTAAAGATGGGAAGGACAAATTAGGTTTATTTTATTGTTATAAGTTACTTACACTGTCTGTGAAGCTGTATGGTGCTATTGGAAAGTCATCTTTGATTAGCTGTAAATGTATATTGCAAATTCTATGGCAACCATTAAAAAAAGCTAAAAGAAAATATAGCTAATATGTTAAGAAAAGAGATAGCTTGGAATAAAGGAAAAACACTTAATTAAAAACAACATCACAGAAAAAGACTGGAAGACAAAAATAGAAAAAATTGGGGAACAGATGAAAACAGTAACACGGTAAATATTAATCCAATTATGTCAGTAATCATCTTGAATGTCAATCATCTAAATATGACAGTAAAAAGATTGTCAGAATGGATAAAAAAAACCAACTAAATGTAGACTGTAAGAAAACAACTTTATTTATTTATTCATTTTTAAAGATTTTATTTATTTATTTATTTATTTGAGAGAGAGACACAGCGAGAGAGGGAACATAAGCAGGGGGAGTGGGAGAGGGAAAAGCAAGCTTTCTGCTGAGCAGAGAGCTCTATGCGGGGCTCGATTCCAGGACCCCAGGACCACGACCTGAACCAAAGGCAGATACCCAACAACAGAGCCATCCAGGTGCCCCATAAGAGAACAACTTTAAAATATAAAGACATACCTAAATTAAAAGTAAATGAATAAAGAAACATACTTACTGCTAATATTGATCAGAAGGAAATGAAGATTATAATACTAATATTAGACTGAGCAAACTTGGAAGCAAGGGAAATCAGTCTCCAAGGAAACATAACAGTTCTTAGTGTGTGTGAACTTAATAAGCGATCATCAAAATATATGAGGCCAAAATTTATGAGGCAAAAACTGGTAGAAGTGCTAAGAGAAATAGATGAATACATTATTATAGTTGGAGACTTCAGCACCCATTTATCAGAAATGGATAGATCTAGCAGGCAGAAAATCAGTAAAGACACAAATGAAATCAACATTGCTATTGATCACCTGGCTAAAATGGACATCCATAGACTATTTCATCTAACAGCAGATAGACATTCTGCTCAAGCTCATATGGAACATTAATTGAGATAGACCACATGCTGGACCAAATACAAACCATGACCAAATGGGATTTATTACAGGTATGCAAGGTTGGTTTACCATCTGAAAATCAATTAATGTAATACTTCACAGCAACAAGCTGAATAAAATCACATGATCATATCAAATCATATCAACAGATGCAAAGAAAAAAAGTATTTGACAAAATCCAATACCCATTCATGATAAAAACTCCCTGTAAACTAGGAATAGAGGGGAATTTCCTCAACCTGATAAAGAATACCTATTAAAAAAAAAAACTCTATAGCTAACATTATACTTAATGATGAGAAACTAGAAGCTTTCCCACTAAGATCAGGAATAGGGCAGGGATATCCTCTCTCACCATTCTTTTTCAATATTGCACAAGAAGTATTAGCTAATGCAGTATAATAATGAAAGGAAATTAAAAGTATATAGACAGGGAAGGAAGAAATAAAAATGTCTTGTTTGGCATTATTGTCTATGTAAAAAATCCAAATGAATCCATAAAAAAGTTCTGGAACTAATAAATGATTATTATAAGGTTTTAAGATATAATATTGATGTACATAAGTCAATAGCTTTCCTATATACCAGCAGCAACTAACAGGTGAAATTTGAAACTGAAAATACATCATTTACATGAGAAACCTCAAAAATGAAATATTTAGATATAAATATATAAAAAGTACAAAATCTACATGAAGAAACACAAAAATTCTGATGAAAGGAATCAAAGATGAAATAAAACTAATTTCTGTTCTATCTATGGAAGATATTTTTAAGAGAATGAAAAAAGAAACTATAGATTTAGAGAAAATATTTATAAAAGATAGACCTGATAAAGAGCTATTATCCAAAATATATAAAGAACTCTTTTTAAAAAAATCTTAAAACTCAAGAGGATAATAACAACAACAAAAAAAGGGCACCTGGGTGGCTCAGTGGGTTAAGCCTCTGCCTTCGGCTCAGGTCGTGATCTCAGGGTCCTGTAATCGAGTCCCACATCAGGCTCTCTGCTCAGCAGGGAGCCTGCTTCCTCATCTCTCTCTCTCTCTCTCTGCTTGCTTCTCGGCCTACTTGTGATCTCTCTCTGTAAAATGAATAAATAAAATCTTAAAAAAAAGGTGGGGGGAGAGAGACTGAAAATAGACCAATCACCTTAACAGATACATCACCAAAGAAAAGATAAAAATGGCAAATAAACGTGAAAAAAAATGCTGCACGTCATATGTCATCAGAAAATGTGAATTATAACAATAAGATAACACTATACACCTATTAGAAAGGCCAAAATCTGGACCATTGACAACAGCAAAGGCTGGCAAGGCTGTGGAGCAACAGGAATTCTTTATTCTGGTGGGAATACAAAACAGTGGATTCACTTTGAATGACTATTTGGTGTTTGTTTTT
>NW_019154406.1:26364-29328 GCF_002288905.1 Enhydra lutris kenyoni | reverse complement strand
ATTTTAGGGTAGTGAAACAATGCTGTATGATACTACAGTGGTAAATACATATCATTATACATTTGTCCAAACCCCCAGAACATACACCAAGAGTGAACCCTAATGTAAACTGTGGACTTTGAGTGGTAATGATCTGGGGTCCTCAGTTGTAACCAATGTACTAATCTGGGTGGGGGGATGTTGATAATGTGGGGAGGGCAAGGGGTAGAAGGGAAATCTCTGTACCTTTCTCTCATATTTGCTTTAAACCTAAAACTGCTCTAAAAATAGTAAAAAAATTAAGAATGGCTGATATAACTGAAACACTGACTAAATGGGTCTATAACACGGTATTTTCATTTGTCATTTCATTTGTTTTCATTAACTTTACTCTAAATAAATGAGTTGGTGCCTAAAAATAAATGTCACACAAAAAGGAAAACTGGTGTGAAATTTACCAGAGCTGCCATTATGTGAAGCTCTTAGTATTTGGTTTAGAAGTTGGAAGCAAGGTAATATGGAAGGTAGAAATTCTTTTAATTGATATTTACTGAGAACTAAGTACGTGTTGGACACTGTACTAAGCTTTGAAATCAGCAGTGAATAAGGGAGATACAGTTCTTGCTCTCATGGATCATAAATAATATATATTCAACAGACCCATTTTCCCTTTTTTTTTTTTAGAATGAGGAGTAGGGCAAATGATGAAATGAGGGTTTAAAACTAAGTCATACAGAGTACTCTACCACAGTTTTCTAATTAAAGTATAAATGAATAACCTTAAGCAACAAAAATAGAATTCTGAACTTTAAAAGTGACAATTTGTCTCCCATTTTAAACAAAATTGTGAGTCAGAATAATCCCACAGGATATTTTCAAAATTAATGACTCTGATGCTCATTAGGCTTTCTTCCTTTTCCTTCTCCCCCTACTATCACTTCCCCTGATTAAAAAGAAAGTAAAACAAAACCAAAAATCTCTCAACAAATATTAGTAGTCAACATCTTAATTATTGGCTTGATTTTAAGCTTTCAAAAACTCAGTGATGTAGGATTATAAATCTCAGACCTGGTAGCCTTGAGCAGTTACTAGTTTGCATCACTAAAGACTCATTATTGCCTCAGCAAGTGTCCATCCAAGTTATTCAGCACCAGGCCAAAGGTAAAGAATCTGTCTTAATTCCAGCTCTGATTTCCAAGCAGATTCATTACTGCTCACAAAGAAGTTTCCTGCAACCCATTAAAACCCCAGAAGTATAGGCTCATGCATGGAGTGCTCCTTCCTGCTGTTAATCTCAGTACCAGAAAAGACATGTTGCCAGCAGTGGAATATCAAGCAGGAGATTTCTGGAGAATAAGTCTAATATTCCTCCATGTTTACCACTCCTTCGCTAGAATTGAAAATGTCTGGATTCCTGGGGGAAGACACTGTTACTCAGAACTGTGAAACTCAGGTCAGGGTCAACAGACATGGACCACATCATTCCCCAAACAAAAAGAATATTAAGTCCTAAAGTCAAATCTCATACTGTGCTCATATTTGTAAGGACCTATTTTATATTTTTATATATTAGCAAGAGGCTTTCATTGGGGTTAAACGAAAACCTTGTTGTTTAACCCTTAAACTGTCCCTGCTCTCCTTCCCCTAGGGGATTCACTTAAAAACAAGTCCCAGAAACCAGCTCCAGGTAACAGAGCCCAGATACAAGGGTGGGTCAGGCCAGGTGGAGACATCGATCAGTGGGGGGTTGCATACTGTCTCCCTAGCTACCAAGGAGTATGGGCCCCAGTCCTTTGGGAACCTTTTTGGCCCCAATCCTAATCAAGGTGTAATAGGCTGGTTCAAATGTCTACTAGGGTAAATTGTAATTCAATTGGTCACCTAGCATCTCTGTGGAGTTTCCTGTGTGTGTTACAATCTCATTGGTCATCTGCGCATGGCCAGGCCCGACTGCATGGCCTTTGTCCTTAAAAGCTAGACTATGAAACAGAGAAGAGTCGCCCTCTCTTGTAAGAGGTGCGTCCCTGAATGTTCGGTTAGATTCTTGATGCTTGGCGTGAAATAAAGCTTTGCTTGACCTTCGCCTTATATCAGTCTCGCTCCTTTAATCACGGACCCGTTATTGGGGCATAACAATATTTAATATCACTTCACTTAAAGTGGAGCACAGATTTACACCTTTGAGCTGTCTCCCAACTCCACTTCATATACTTATATAGTTTGAATACTCTGCTTCCTCAACCAAAGTCTCTCCCCATGCTTGGCCCACCAGCTATTACTCTATGTAATTAGTAGATATACCCTTGCCCTCCACTTCCACCTTAAATGCTCCCAATTTAGATGGCATTGCAATCCGAAAGAGCAAATGTGAGCACCCTGAGATATTGGGCCACAGAGTAGTTTCACTGGGAGAAGGACACTTCTGATTCCCTGTACTCCTGGAAAATGAAGCAGCAGTTAGATTCACCTAGAAGCCACACAAGTTCAACCGCCTGCTAGACACTTCAGTCTTGCACACTGACCGACTCACAGGAATACTTAAGTGTCTGGGTAGATTATGCCTGTTTTGGTAGAATGATTGTTGGATTCAGTTTCAGGATAACACATTTATTATGAAATGAAATGGAAATCTTGTCATACTAGTAAATTTATAAAACTAGGATAGATTTTTCTAAAGTCATATTCACTTTTATTACAATAATCTATCCCCACATTTAAAAATAATGTCAATTATTATTAAAATATGATGTGATTCTATAGCTTATTGACACAGAAAAGTAAGCCCTCAGACAACTTAAAGCCCTCATACAGTAGTCATTTCAAGTCAACCAGGTGAGTTGAAGCTTACAGGTTTCTGTGACTCTTGAAATGAATTCATCAAGAAATTTATGTTTCATTCTCTGGGTTTCCTTATTGTAATTTTGTGCATAGAAATCAAACAACTTGGTTATCAAAACAAAGGCCATCTAGAAGGCCCAGAATATG
>NW_019154406.1:22696-26080 GCF_002288905.1 Enhydra lutris kenyoni | reverse complement strand
CTTTACTGAAAGGTCTTTCTTCTGGCAGGATATGCTAATATTTAAAAGATTACATAAAATACTGCCCCCTCTTTCTGATATTTAGCAATCCTACTCCCACGATCTATGTTAATCTATGTTACATTATAATTATAGTTAAAATATAATAAAATCCAGTCAAAAATTAACACTAAACAAATCAAAATCCCAGCAAGGTTTTAAAAAATGGAAGTTGATAATCTGACTATAAAATTTGTATGATATGCAAAAGGCCAAGAAATGACATTCTTAAAGAAAAATTAAATAAAAGAAAGTATTATACAGATACCAAAACTTAATATAAAGCTAGAAGAAGACAGTAAGAGTGAAACAAGAATAGAAAATAAACCAATAGAAAAGATGTGTCCCAAAACAGACCCATGCAAAGAGGACACATCATCTATGACAAAGGAAGTACTAAAGATTAGTGATAAAAATTAGTGATGGTGCTAGGTCAATTGCACAGCCATATGTAAAAGGTAAATCTTGAGATCTGTCTTATACGACCTACAAAAATCTATTCCTGAAAGAATTAGTTTGGAATTGTAAAAAATAAATATTTCATAAGATAATTAAGCATGTGGAATCCACATAGGGCTCAATCCCATGACTCTGAGATCATGACCTGAGCCAAAACCCAGAGTTGGTTGCTTTTTAAAAAAAAAAAATATATTTATTTTGAGAGAGAGAGAGAGAGAGAGAGAGAGGCATGAGGTGAGGAGGGGCAGAGGGAGAGAGAGAATCTCAGGCAAATCTAAAGTCTGAGTGCTGAGTGCAGAGTCCAATGCAGGGCTTGATCTCACAACCCTGAGACCATGACCTAAACTGAATTCAAGAGTTGGATACTTAAATAATTTAACCACCCAAGCACCCTAGAAATGACTTCTTGAACAGATTATAAAAAGCAAAACCTATAAAGGAGGAAATTGATAGATTAGACTACATTCAAATCAAGGATTTTTTAATCAAAGACACCATGGTGAGAGTAAAGAGGCAAGTAACAGTGTGAGTAAATATATGCAACATATACAACTGACAAACGTCTCACATTCAGAACATGTAAAAACCTCCTAAAACTTAATAAGAAAAAGTCAAATGGTCTAAGAGAAAAATGAATAGAAGATCTGAGAGGGTAACTTACAAAAGAAAGTATGTAAGTGGTATTTACTTTCATTAATAAATATATCAGAGGAAATGAAAATCGCAGTAGTGAGGCACCACCACACATACAACACTAGCTAAAATTGAAGAGACTGACAATCCCTCAGTATTCACATGGATGCAGAGCAACAACTCATTTGCTACAGTAGGAAGCACACTGAGTTTGGTGATGTATACTAGACCTAAAAATTAGCATACCCTGGGATACCTGGGAAGATGATAAGAATAGGAGGACCCTAAGCACACCTAAACCCATAGATAATACTAAATAACACTTGCATCAATGTAAATAGCCCCGAAAATGACTCCAAGACTGGCAAAACAAACCCCACTAAACTAAGTGTAGAAGAGAGGCCACATGGAAGAGCATAGGAAGGGCAGAGACACTGTTCCTAAACAGTCCCTTGGGATTATCCACAGCTGGAAGGGATGTCACGGGTAAAGAGAGGAGAGAGAAACAGGCCCTCACACTGGGAAACCTGAAAGGGCAAGACAAATCACCATAATATTTGGCTTTGAAAACCAGAGGGGCCAAATTTTATAAGTACTTATAATCTGTGGGACTTTAACCTGGGATTTTAAAAAATCACTGGGCTTGGCTCTGGGAGAGGTGGGAGGTCCATAGGAAAGAACCCCTACCCTTAAAGAGACAACACAACAAATAGTCCCACAAGATACAGCATAGAAGTAGCAGCTTGAAAAAACGTGTGAGGCATATGGGTGAGAGAGTTGTTTACTCATCTCAGAGCACGTCCTAGAGGGATTAGGTCACTGGCAGAATCCTGCACGGACAAAGGAAATGGCAGGCACCATTTCAGTCCCCATGTCTCCCAGCATAAACACACAGCCACCTCACTACCTAACTTGATTAACAATATGCCCCACTCCCTCCATCCAGGTTGGCCTCTGTCCCAGCACTGCAGATACCCTCCCCTAGAAGACAAGTGTGAAGGCCTTGCAAATCAGCATGCATCCTGCTTCCGCGCACACTGCAGATCCGTCTCCTCCAATACGCTATTGGTCACAGACTAACCAAAGCAGTATCACAAAACTGGCAATGTGCAAGCAGCCTTGACANGACAAGAGCCAGCACCACTCCATACTGAGTCCTGCCCAAGGGAGAGTGAAAGATAACTACACCCAACAGTAAGACCACCCAACCCAGAAGTGGGCTGGTAGCAAACAGCTGGTCTGAATGTAGCCCCACCCACCATTGAAAGCTTCTCAGGGGAAAACGCTCTGCAATTTTGTGTTATTACATCTCTGACAAACAACTGGGCTGACTCAACTTCAGCCCAAGGTGGCCCCAGACTAGCCTACTAACACCACAGGGACTGAAACCTGCCCACAACAAGCAAAGAGAGCCATTACAGACAACTGGACTAAAGGAAAAATGGCTCAGCCATAACATCAGGGTACATGCAACACACATAGGAAACAAGCCTGAAGTGCCAGGTTCTGGTGAACAAGGGACAGGACACTGCAGAGCACCATAGGACCTCTTCTTCATAAGGACACTACTTTCAAGAAAAAGAGACATAGCTAACTTTCCTAATACTGAGAAACAAACATAGAGAGTTAGACAAAATGAGGAGACAGAAAAAATATCAAAGAAGAGGACAAAATCACAGCAAGAGAGCTAAATGAAATAGGAATGAGTAATATGCCTGATAGAGAATTTAAAGTAATGATCATGAAGATACTGGGTTTGAGAAAAGAGTGGAGGACATCAGTGAGACCCTCACCAAACAGATAAAGAAGAACCAATCAGAGATGAAGAGCACAATAAATGGAGTTCAAAGTACACTAGATAGGATAAATATCAGACTAGAGGAAGCAGAAGAATGAATTAATGGCCTCAGGACAGAGTGATGAAAAATAAGCAAACTGAGCAGGTGAAAAAAAAAAAAAAGAAAGAAAGAAAGAAAGAAATTAGGCAAAGTGAGAATAGACTTAGGGAATCCAGTGACAACAGGAAGCATAATGACATTGACATTATAGAGATCCCAGAAGGAGAAGAGAGAGAAAAGGGGGCAGAAAATTTATTTGAGGAAATAATAGCTGAAAACTTCCTGAATATGGGGAAGGAAATAGAAATCCAGACTGAGAAGGCACAGAGACGGCTCAATAAAATCAACCAAAAGAGGTCCACACCAAAACACACAGTAATTAAAACTGCTAAAAGGTAGTAGTAAAGAGAGAATG